>NW_026057577.1:49091269-49109607 GCF_023721935.1 Panthera uncia | reverse complement strand
GAGAGAGAGAGAGAGAGAGAGAGAGAGAGAGAGAGAGAGAGAGAGAGACTGAGCCTGAGTAGGGCTGGGGCAGAGAGAGAGGCAGACGCAGAATCCAAAGCAGGCTCCAGGCTCCGAGGGGTCAGCTCAGAGCCCAAAGCGGGGCTTGAACCCACAAACCGTGAGATCATGACCTGAGCCAAAGTCAGATGCTTAACCGACTGAGCCAGTCAGGCACCCCTATTTTTTTTTAAAAAGAGCTTAACATGTAGGGATAGGAGTGGGGTGGAAACACAGGCAAGGAGTTGATTGCAGGCTGCTAAGGAAGCAATCCAACATGGGGCATACAAGTGGAAATCTGGTATTGTGGAATACACTTTTTTTTTTTTAAGGTTTGTTTATTATGACAGAGAGAGAGCTGGGGAGGGGCAGAGAGAGAAGCAGAGAGAATTCCAAGCAGGATCTGCACTGTCAGTGCAGAGCCGGACACGGGTCTGGAACCCACAAACCCTGAGATCATGACCTGAGCCAAAAACAAGAGTTGGATGCTTAACTGACTGAGCCACCCAGGTGCCCCTGAAATACTGCACAATGTTTTTAAGTTCCACTGTGGCATCGGAGCTAATGGAGGAAAACCTTGTTCTAGCAAGCGACAGCTGAGAAACATTAACTGGAGACATTCCTTTCAATCTTAATAAAACAGGTTTTACTTCTGGGACAAATTGTTTATCTTATTTTAAATCTCCACATTAATAAATTCATTAGGAATTTTCAGCTTTGCTTAGAAAAAACCATTTCTATAAAAATTCCATGTACTTTTCAAAGTATACACAGCCTTACCAAAAATACAACAATAACAGTAGCAACTAATAATGGCTAACATTTGTTGAACATGGATTACCTTACTGATACTGGTCTAAACACTTAAATGTATCAATTCAGTTCATGGTAAATCCACCTTTTGAGGTTAAGTTTATTATCTCCATTTTATCGACACGGAACCTGAGGTTTAAAAAGGTTAATGCTAGCCTAAGGTCACAAAACTATTGTCAGAGCCAAGATTTTAACTTAGGTAGTCTGACTCTAACACCGGATTCTTTTTTTTTTTTTTTTTAAGTAAGCTCTAACCCACTGTGGAGCTTAAACTCAACGCCATGCATTCACGAGTCACCTACCCCACCAACTGAGCCAGACAGGCATCCCAATAATGCTGATATTCTTAACCTCTATGCTCTGGTGGAAACAACCATCACTCTTCCCTCCAAAGCCAACTTCAATAAAAAGTACATCCTCTTTCTGTAGTAATGAACACAGTAATAAGACCCATCTCCTCCAGTCTACTGCCATAGCACCCTGGACATGCCCAACCTTGTCTGATAAGCTTCATCTCTTAAACATGGCTCCCCAAGATCCAACAAAGGACAAAATTATGGTGAATCTGACTCTTTCTATGAAACATCTATGTAACCAGTACCATTCTGTGGGGAGATTTTTCTTCCCTAGTCTTATTAATGATTTAAGAAAAAATTCTGTGGAAAGTAGTAAGAGCAAAGTGATCAACTATGTGTGTGTCCACTGAAACAAGGAGGCAAATATTTTATTTCTTAACACCTCTGTCCTGCTTTTAGCTCTTTCTGTTTTATGTTCTCTGGTCCTTTAGACTTTAACAGATTATCTTTATAGAACTCATGTGGCCATGTGTGGAGTAACTTTGTTACATGTGCCCAAGCCCACACCCATCTGTTCCTGTTCTTACACTGTAAGAGCTACTAGAATCCTAGAGGCTCCCAGCATGCCCTTTTACATCCCTGCAAGAGCACAGCAGGTGCTGACCGGCCATCACCAAAGGCGGCTTCTCTGTAGCATTTCTAAACTGTCAAGAAAAATGACCGCCCCCTTCCTAACTCTTCCTCTCCTACTGTAAGCCCTCAAAAATTACCAGACCTCATCGGTTCCAGAAACACTGGGATAAAAATGCAAACTCTACCTGCTTGTAATTGACAAAGGAACTGTTACATTTTATACGTATGACTAATTAGACAGGTGACTGGCAACCAGACCTTTAGGAAATTTTTCAATCCTCAATTTTAGCCAAATGTTTATGTATAAAACATAGTTTTACACACACACACACACACACACACACACACACACACACACACACTTTCTCTCTCTCTCTCTCTCTCTCAGCCTCTCTCCTTCCAGAGCAATTTATGAACCTGATTTCCAAACACATTTAATTGAAACTAGTGTTGCTTCAAATGAAATTTCTACTTAACTGCTAAGTGTGTGTGAATTATTAACTAGTGCTCTTCGAGAATAGAACCTAAAAAAGACCAAAAAAACAAACAAACAAAAAAAAAAAAAAAACCACTCTTGTTATAGCTGCAAGATTCAAGAAATAACTAAGTTTTTCCCATGACAACTGTACCATACGGTCCGTTCCCCCAGTTGCATTGTCTACCTTCATGTTCCTGGACGGCCATGCAGGAAGAGGGCCATTCAGATCTGTGCCCTAGATGGATGGAAAAACAGTACAACAGGCCTGCAGAGCAAAAGTTGCCTAGGCTTTCCTCGGAAGTACGGGACAAAACTCACTGACCTTCCTTGAGCATCCAATACCCTACTGTGCCTTTTTAAAACAGGCTGCCATGTTAGTACTTCGAGTAAAAAATACCTAAGACCCATATGCCATATGCCCCGATTCCATGATTCCTAAGGCAAAACACCTGTCTTCCCACCATAAACCTGTACCCCCCACTCCAATCTGTCTGCCACCATGAATGGTACATTTTGGTCTCAGATCAATATGAATACCAGTTTCTACATTATCTCAGGCCACCCACTGGTTCCCTCAGAGCTAGAAAAGAGAGCTGGAAGATATGTCACAGGGCTCTAGCTTACCCTGTGGCAAGCCAAGCCCCAGTCTCAGGTGAGCCCCTGGGGATGCACAACCTTCATGATGCCAAGGCAGGCCATGTGCATCTATCCAGAACATGACCAAGGAAATCTGCTCCAGAAATGCTGGTGTATCAACTTAGTCATCTTTGCGACACTATTCTTTTCTTACTATTGGGTGACCCATCAGCCTCAATGCTATAAGCTGAAAGGCTTAAAGTTTTGTCAAATAATAGAGAACAGGATAGTCCGTGTAAGAACAGGAGTTTGAAGACAGGTGTTTATCAGATTAAGAGACTAGATGCTAGCTCCATCTGGGAAACAGGACTACATGTACTTTTTCAATATAAGTGGTCAACAGGCAGTAGAAAGCATCGAAGTGTCCAAAATACCTGAATAAGTATTAAAGGAAAGGAACAGTAATGGGGCACTCATGTTGGTTATCTTTTTTTTTTTTTTATGTTTATTTATTTTTGAGAGACAGAGACAGAGTGCAAGCTGGGAAGGGGCAGTGAGAGGGAGAGACACAGAATGTGAAGCAGGCTCCAGGCTGTGAGCTGTCAGCACAGAGCCTGACGCAGTGCTCGAACTCAGGAACCGCGATATCATGACCTGAGCTGAAGAAAGAAATTTAACTGACTGAGCCACCCAGGTGCCCCATGTTGGTTCTTATCTTGATGGTAGTTTTGCTCCAACCTACATGATACTAAAGGGCTAGCTTCCAGAGCTAGAGTTGGGGGGAAATTAAGGAGTTTAATTTTTTAAATAGGATCCAAAACGATGCTGATAAAACCCTAGAGAAAAAGGAGCTTGTGTTTTCGGACATGAGGTAGCTGCTCATCTATTAGACAGAAGTGAATACCCATTTCTAACATGGAGGATCTTGTTTCCTGACTGAGGTAAGCACTGGGTCTCCTGTAGCAAGAACTCCTTTCCTCTGACAACCCACCACCTCTCTTCCATCATCTTTCATCCCATCCAGGGCTTCCTGTGACTACCAGCCAAGAGAACAGCCAAAGAATAACCGAGATATCAACAAACAACCCCTTCAAAGGTCAACCTTTGAGGAAGTAAAATCCAGATTTTTTTTTTAGTTTACTCCTGTCATCATTTTTCCTCACCCCCCTTCACTCTTCATATCATCAAGCAGGTTGTTACCAATGGCACTCTCTCAGGCAAAAATAACAATTCCTATCACTTATTTCCTCATTACTCTATGTCAGCCACTGTACTGAACATATACCTCTGTATATCTATTCTCTAATTTAACAATTCTCAGAGATAGGTCTTACTATTTTCTCTTTTACCAGTTGTAACGCTAGTCCAACAGATCTAGAATTTGAACCAGGTCGACTCCAGAGCCTTGAGTAAACCGAACCCACCTTTGTTTTTAGCTTATCTCTTGATGCGACTCACTGCTATCAGCGTCAGCACCAACAGAATCTTTCACGTGTGACATTTACTGTCTAGGTGATTCCTCACGCTGTCCTTTGGGGACTCACAAGCTTATGAGGGCACTTAAAAAATTTTTTTAATGGGATTAATGAAAACGCCAATGAAATTAACCTCGGTGCCCCCGCAGTTTAGGCACCAAGCACGTTAGGCCAGGCACATCCTGACACATTCTAACCCATTTCTGGGGTGGGGGTCCATCTACAACTCCCCTTGGCTCTGATCTACGGGGCAGCCTTGTAACTCTGTCCATGTGCAAGTTTCACCACAGAGACTGGCAAGAGACCCATCCAACCTGGATGCTTTCTATGTAGGTCATGGAGCAAGTACATTTATGACACGACATAATGCCTAGACACTGGCACACACATTAAAGCAGTTAACACACACCCACATACTAGAATGTTCAGCTATCCCAGCCTTTTGCTTACTTGTGAGTTACCTTAACTGATGGTCTGGCTGTCATCACCCATCCCCCAAAATGATCCTGAACTAAAGGGTTTATGATGGTAAAGCTAGTGGAGGGGTAGAGAATGCCAGTAAGAGGAGAGATGTGCAGCAAAGCAGTGACAAGTGAAAATAAGTTTGCTGTTGTTGTCCCTTAAGGAAGAGGCAGTTTGGGAGAAGAGGGCAGATGACAGAGGTACACGTAGGTCAGCCATTAAATAATCACACTTGTCAGCATCACCGCGCATTCCTGGAACATCCAGACTCTCCCCGCAATTCCCTCTTGTTAGCCAAACTGAGCCCTGTAGTGTGAGAAGCACAAATATAAAGCAGGTAGGGCCAAAGAGGCACATTCAGGACTTAAGTCTGCAGGTGAGGCCTTCCTTCAGCAGGGCTCCAACATCAGTGTGCTGGGAGTACCTGCCAAGCTGGCTTCCATTGCAGGCTGCTGACTCCCACCTCTCCTGGATGGTGACTCCGTCTTCTGGGGTAAGACCCAGGAGTCCGCTCCTCAACGGGCCCCAGCATTCCTGGGCAAAGAGCTGGAAAGGGTTCAAGTCCTCGCTGTGTGGCTCAGAAACTACTACTACACTGGAGCAAGTCATTTCATGTCTCCGGATCTCTCGCATTTTCCGATAAATGAGAAAAGGGGAAATGATCTCTCAGGGTCCCTTCTAGCCCTGGAAGACTTTGAGTGTGGGAAGTGCTTTGTGATGGTAAATGTGGTGGCCCAATACAAGTGTGTTTCATGAACTCTCAAGGTTAGCACCTTCATGGAACCAAATATATACTCTCTCTGCCAAGTCCCCCCACCCCCACCCCACATTGTGGGCACAACCAACCCGGGAGTGGTGAGTCAGAGGAGCTGGCTGTCACACAGAAGGGTATCAAAAACTGCCCCAGGGAGGCTCATGCCCTGGGGCTCGCCAGAGCAGCTTGGTCCCATATGCTTGAGTTGGTCCCAACTCAAGGGGACTCCCTTCTGTAGGGAAGGCTCCTGAGAGCTCATTCCGGTAAACAGAAGTTCCATTAAAACCACCAGGACATCACTGCAGTCTTCATTTGTTTCTACTTCAGATATGCTTTTTTTTGAGGGGGGGGGTGGTTAAAATGACACCACAAAGAACGAAGGAAAACATCTTCTGCTTCGGCATGAGCATAATAACACAAAGAGCTTCTCCCCCCAGAAGTAAAGCGTCTGTTCACTACTCTCTGTGAAATCGCGGCTTGTTTGTTCAGTAAATAAAGCGTCTGAATTAATAGGGGATTTAAAGAAGCTGGAGGGGAAAGGCCTTGCCCTAAAATCAGATCTGTGGTTAGCACGAACTCTCAGGGAGAAGCAGAAGTGACATTCTCCTTCACTCTTTAATTACTACTGGGGGGATTGCTGGCAGCAGGCACGGAGGGGACTGTCAATGAGGTTAGGAGGTGTCCTGCAGGACAATGAATGACAGCAAGGAATACAGGTGTAGCAACTGCCGGGCTCTTCCCGTCTTTCCTTCCAAGACAACCAAATAAATTAAATTACCAACCAGTGAATCCTATAAAAAAAAAAAGAGTCAACACAACTCTGCCTCAATTTAGTGTGTCTTTCCAGGAGGAAAAGAGTCAGGAAACCGTAAGTGGAACGTGACCCAGGTTCACAAGTGTATCGCAGCCTTTCCCCAGCTTGCTCTTCCCTTTTAGGTGCACCATTTCTAAGCTAATGCCAGAGGCCCAATCCACACAATTAAAACTGGTTCTCCGTTAAGGACATAAGGTTACCCTTCTTTCTTCAAGGTGTACGTCATCAGTCTTCTTCACCAAATGGGAGTGAAGACATAATTTATACCCAGGGAGCTCATACATTGAAGCATAACAAAAGTAACAACTAATACCAAGTGTGGTTAATATAAAGGCAGACGTCTGCACTGAGCTTAGTGATTCCAAATGCAGGCTTTGGAGGATGATGAATCCCACCATCAGCCCCAAAACATCAGAGACAAGCAACAGTACTGCCCAGAGTTGGGCCAAGCAGCTGCTGCGTAAATTATCTGGAAGGTGTATACACGCTGGCAACCTTTGGAAAGCCTAGAACCTTACAAAAAGCCTACAGTTTCCGCCTCCTTGGAGTAGCTAGACCGGTGTACCTATGGAGGCCTTTCATACAACAAGCTTGCTGGAGGACTACAAGGTTGACTGAACTTCAGCAGTGATGCAGAGATATGAGAGGATGCCGACTGGACACAGGAAGCCCCACCAAGCATCGTCTTCAGTGGGGACTACACAGAGGGCTTCTAACCTGCTTCTTTTCTTAGGTAGGAAAACAGATGTCAAATGGTCACATAGCAGCTGCCCCGAGCCTCCATCTGCCACCATGAATGCTTCCAGAACAGAGCTCCAGAAGTATCTTCCTGAACACAAAGCCCCCCGATTGCTACCAGAAATTGAGCAGCTGTCCAAACTGAGACATAGGCACTGGGTCACTAGGTCTGGTCGATTCTATCTCCTAAATAGGATTCAAATCGGTCTCCTTCCCCCTTCCCCCACCCCCACTACAGCTTCTCTCTCTCCCCTCACCTCTGTCCTGAACAATCACAAACTCCAGCCTGCCTCCCCTGTTACAGTCCTCTTTGTAAGACCTCATCTGACCACGGCACTCGGCAGCTTGCCTTTTTTCAGTGCTGCCAATTCTCAAAGAAGATGGTTCTCAAACTCTGGCAGACTTCATCATCAAATAGACCTAGTCCTACCTCCAAAGATTCTGACCTGAGGGGACGGTGGAGGGAATGGGCCCAGGAATCTCTATTTTTAACTAGTTCATCAAGGGACTCTGATTGAGCTATACCACAAGAGTCCCGACCAGAAGCTCAAAAACCCCAGGCTTCCCCTTCACATCCCCTGGCCGGCCCTCTCTCCCTCCTCTTTCAAACTTCTGCCGATGTGTTCTGAACTCCGCCCAGCGGCTACCCTTCCCCCACATGTGCCTGGCCAACTTTCACCTACCTTTCCAGACCAGGATCAAGCATCCCTTCCCAGGGAACATATTCCCAAACACACACCCCTCCTCCGGGCATCCCAAGCTCCCTTCACACAGCAGAAGTAACAGACTAGATTTCCTTACCATCTCTTCTACCAGACTGAGAGCTTCAGGTAAGATATTTTTTTAATCACCATTGCTGCCCTAACACAGAGTAAGCTCTTACTAACTGTTGCTGGCCATATTTTGAATATATAAACAAATGCACAAGCTTTGACTAAATCCAAAATGGAGAGCTGGCAGTGTTTACCCTCAGACAGTCTTTCATTATCCCAGAACAATACATGAAAAGAGAGGTTAGAGATGGAGAGGAGAAGTGCCAAAGGAGTGCAATTCATCCAGGGATCAGTACAGACTTTACAGTGCAATTTCTGGTGATTGCATGTTTCCAGCCATCATAACTGGGGGATCCTTTACAAGGCTGTAATTTTCAAATCACGCTGCAAGCTAACTACTTTTATGCTAATCTCTCTCAACAAATACTACTGCTGAGGAAGACACATGCACTTGTTTGCATCGTAAAGGCCAAAAACCTTGAAAATACCACTTCTTAAACTTTTCATTTCCAATCTGAGTAGCTATGCCAGAACTCTCCCCAGTTGCAATGGTTGCAGGAGGCCCTCAATAATTGTCCATTGAGAAACAAGGCCATCAGCGCTTGCCACAAAGTATACAAAACCCTAAAAGCTGCTTCTTCACGAACTGACCTTCAAAAAGATGTTTCAGGAACAAACTCTTTAGCTCAATTCCCAACACTGGATGATGAATCGATATGCAATTTTCTTGACAGAACTATTATTTTGCACCTTGTTTATATTTTTCAAAGTATGAAAGAGACGTCTCTAGGTGTCTGGCAAGTTAAACTCCCTTAGCAATTACCTTTAGAATTTACTTCATCAGCCAGGCAATTCCAACATACTGACATCTTGAGGATAAAAAGTTGAAAGGAAAACACCTTAAATCTGAAAAAGACAAGCTTCTTGAAGAGCTTGCCACATGTGTTATGGCAGCCGGGTGCCAATTAAGAAAAAACCTCCCTCTCAGCAAGTGCTGTGATTGGTCTATGATCCTACCTTTTCAAATCAAATATTTATCGTCTCATGTTGCTCTTTATTAAGACCTTCCCTTCCAGCTTTATGGACGAATTAATATGCCCAGGTCTGAAAGCTATTCTGAGCCTTTCACTAGCCTCATTTGGATATTAAAATTGTTGAATATCATTGTGAGTAAAGAACTTTGGGGAACTTCAACAACCAGGGAATCCTAAGGTCTGCGAGAGGAATGTGGGCAAATATATTGGTGAAATGTTTTAATTTCCCCAACAGTCTAGCTGGTCACAATTAGTGGTCACAAGTGACATGCAACTTACTTCTTCTCAAGGTATAGCCAGCTCTTGGTGTTAGAAAGAAAATGACATCCACTGATTTCGGTTCTGTCCTCTGTGGTTATACCACCTACTGGTGCCTCCAGACACCTGCTTCCTTTTGTAGGCAGCAGCTATGTCTCCCAGGTAACGACTCACTGCCTTAAGTGCCCTTCAAACACCATGCTTTAACCTCTGCTTGCACTTTGGTGAGTCTCTGTCCCCAAAGCATTCTTGTGTGTGGCAAGAATCAATGAATACTTCATATGTCATCAGATCCACAAAAAAAAAAAAAAAAAAAAAAATAGGGAAAATGTCTCCCTTGTGAAGGACCTTTATTTCCATGAGCACACTTTAAGGTCACGTTTTTCTTTTTTAAAAAAAAAAAAAGACACCCAACTCATATTGACTATATAGTGCCTCCATTCGGCTAAAAAGTCTCAGGCATTTTCACATGTGATGTTGTCAAGTGTGGACTTCTTTATTCATCACATATATGCAGTTGATTTTGTGAACATCAGAACAAGATGTAGTATTTACTCCCTATTAAATTTCACCTTGATAGACTCAGCTCTTTGTTCCAATGCACTCACTATCCCTTCCCGTGTAACTCTAACAGCAGATTTGATGAGCAGCCCCTGATGTTCTGGGCCCAGCCATGAAGAAGCCCAGAGGATCCCCCCTTGAGATGCCTCAAGGTATCACTCCCATTACCCAACATTCTCAGAGAGGAGGTATTCAATCACTTATGCCTGGAACATGAGCCTTTTCTGGAGAGCATGCAGCAAAGGCCTAAGACTCAGAGTAACAAATTTTTGTACCATTAAAACTAAAGAACTTCATCAAAAAGGTAGGTTTCATCTGCTATAACCGGCTCAGAGTTCATACACTGGTTCCCAAGGCAAGGTCTTTCCTTCTCTATCACTACTCCAATGAACATCTGTCATTCCTCTTGGCTCTCCCATGTCTCAACAGTCTTCCTACGGCTGAGGGTTCTGCAGTGAGACGAACTTGGTGGGGATGTGCGAACCTCCCTCCTTCCAAGGAAGATAAAAAGGAAGCTAAATATAGGCAAAGTCTCACAAAACCCAGGCAGCTAGAACATGGACAAATTACCAAAGTTCAGCAAACAGCTGTACCTATCTAGGACTGCAACTTGTAAGAAATGGCAGAGAAAACAATGGCAATTCAGAATGCATACTGGTGGCAGAGTCCAGACTCCAGCAGGCAGCAGGGACTGTCTGATAGCAGGGGTCCCAGCGGCAGCTCTCTAACAACTCCCTTCCCTCAGTACACAGGCTAGCTCTATTTTTCTGTTTGCCGTCCGATGGTGTTTGCCATTTTGAGACCAGCTAAGTCTTCCCTTCAAGACGTCCAATATCCTGTGATAAGACCCACGGGTATTTCAGTTATCACGAGTTGGATTCTATTGTTCACAACCAAGGACTTAATGACTGTTAACAGCCTGATCACCTACTCATTCATCGGTCTGGAATTCTGCCTGGAATCCATGCCAACATGGCGGAATCCACCTCTTATCCCTTTTGGAAACTAGACACCACTGTCTCTACTTCTGGCATCATTCTCACTCCCCAGGAGCTTTGAAAGATGGATGAACTCTTTTCACCAATTCCATCTAGAGGTTTTCTCAGGATGCTGGAAAGCAATTCATACAAATCAAAGAATCTGCACTCATTGAGACCAAAAGGCACTTGCGTCCTATTGTTGCACTCATCTTAGGTGTCTAATCCCTCTTACTCAGATTTGTTCCTGATCATCCTATCATTCTCTTTAATAAGAAACAAAAGCAAACAAGAAATTTGGTATTTTTCCTTCTTTTGTAATCCATGCAGACATGCCAGTAAATGGTTTTCTATCTATGCCTTTGCCCAAAGGGTCCAGAGACACTCTCTCAAGGAACTGAGTAGGTGGTTGGCCCCTGGTTATATTGAAAAGAAGCCAGCTAGGGGCACCTAGGATGGCTCAGTCAGTTGAGCATCCTACTCTTGATTTTAGCTCAGATCATGATCCCAGGGTCATGGGGCCAAGCCCAGGCATTGGGCTCTGTGCTGAGCATGGAACCTGAGTGAGATTCTCTTTCTTTCTCTCTCTCTCTCGCGCTCCCTTTGCTCCTCTCTCCTGCTAGCACTTTCTCTTAAAAATAAAAAAAATTTTTTTTAAAATATACAAAAGGAAGTCAGTTACTGTCTCCAGAGCTATTACCTCTCCCCTCCTCAAAAAAAGAAATTACTCATTCCACTTTGTTCCAGCAAAGGTTAATAATTTTATTTCCAAGTGTATACTCTCAAAATTCCCACACAATATACTCATTCATATGTTTAAGGCAAAATATATTCTATGACTTGATGATTAGCCACATTCTTGTCAACTTTTCACTCATATTATACATCCAAGTTCTCTGTTGGGGAAACAAAGCTGAATAAATACACTTGCATCTCATGACTTTTTTCAGAATAACTGTATCCCAGAGAGCCTTATACCATATAATGCTGTTTTAAATGTTTTAACTAAATTTAAAAATGCAAGGTACAGTTTCATGTAAATGACCGCTTTGTTATGCTAATGAAGCGGAAGGCTGGAAAGCTATAAAAGAAGCTTAAACTTTCAACTTCTATTTCAATTTGGTTTAAACTACACTACAGATCTTAAAAACCCTCAAGTATTATAGTTCCAACAGATAAAAATACAGCAATTTATGTCTCTGGCACAGTGATTTCTTAACATGTAAAGTAGAAATGTTTCTTCAAAATTAAGATACAATAAAAGCTTTTTGAAAAAATCACACGCATGTGCGTGCACGCGCATGCACCCACCCACCGCCCCCCCCTCACACACACACACAAACATCCATGTTGCTGGCCTAGCAATCTACAAAAACAAGAAAAAATAAGTTAATTAACAGTGGAAAAAATGTTAACAGATATTTTAAAGGCATAAAACTGACAGAGGATTTTTTTCTACAATATACAAGAAACCTTCACAAATCAACAAAAGTTAGAGAAGTACAGTAGAAAAATGAGCAAAAGATGTGAACCAGCAGCTTACTGAAGAGAAACACACATTTGATGGCAAGCTCAAACAGAATGGAAATCAGAAACGGTCATTAAAATCAGGAGACACTACTTTACGTCACTCACATTGGCAGATAGCAGGAAGCTGAAAGATACCAAGGGCAGCTAGGTAAGGGGAGGGGAAGACCTCACAAAATTGGTGAGAGAAATGAACGTGGTGTGACCACTAGAGAGAGCACGCAGGCACAATTTTCAATACAATGACATATATAATTATCCCATGACACAAGAGTTCTGCTCCAGTGTTCAAGTCCCATGGAAATTCTCACACAGGTCTATAAGGCAACACAAAGAGAAATGATCATTGGAGCCTTGTTTCTGGTGGCCAGGAAAGGGAGCAGACCATTTTCCACCCCAGGGTCTGGGAGAGGCCACATTCTGATGACACTGATTGCCTTCCTGATGAATGCACCTCTCCCAAGGCAGCATGAGCCAGGAAATAAGCTATGACAGTGTGTCCATGGCACATGAAAAAAAGCCCTACGAGAAAACCATCATGCCATCTTGGGGTAATACAAACGAGGAGAAAAATGCCGGACATGGTCAGGAGGCAACCCAGCTACCCATCAATGAGAATAAAATGGGGTAGATAAAGCTCAGGGAGAAGTTAGACACAAAGACTCCACGTACATGTATGTAACATGGAAATGGTCTTAGAAACACAATGTGGAGTGAAAAAAAGGAGGAAATATTTATTTTACATGCATTTTAAGATATTTCTCCTTTCTCTTACTTTCTTCCATCATCCAGGGGATAAATAATATTTAAAAATGAAAATAGTATAAATACTAGCAATATAATATATAATATAGACAAACACTCAAAATATTTCATAATAGCTCATTCAAATAAAAAATGCACATTAAAGTGACTGCTTACAGAAGAGGGGAGAACACAAAAATTGAATATGGGATAAAAGGATAAGTAGACAAAAAGGAACGATCTATCATCCAACAAAATTTTCAACTTATAAAAGAAGATTATAGATCCCCAAGGGCAGTGGTTAGGGACAGTTTTTCTTTGAGAATGGGAAAGGGAGCTAGGGAAGTCAATTACATTTCATCATTTGTATCCAACACTGACTAAACATGGTTTGGAATCACAGCAGCACCAGATATTACCTAAATGACACTGTGCGTTTACATTAAACAAAATCAAGGCACTTGACAAGGATTTAAAAGAATTAGCATGTTCATGTACATCTTTGGTGAGTTCCCAGCTCAGCTAAAAATGCCAGGCATTAAAGTTGGTTTGCCAACCCAAGATATTTGACATTACAAGATGCTTTTAAAACTCGAACAGCCTTTTTCCCCAATTTTTAATGACATGAAGTAGAATCGGTCATGCTTAACACAATCTAAGCTAATGAAATACACGCTCTTGAAAGACTTGGTGAATCAGCTTTATTTTCAGAATTAAATTAAGAAATTAAGTTGGACATTGTGTAAGATCCACTGTACCTCACTCTTTGAAGGAGTTTAATTTAACCTCTCCTAATCCTTGCTCAGCCATGAATGTTACATGGTTTTGTAGTGGCGTGGCAGAAATTAACTCTTGGGAAAAAAATTATTACAACAACCAGACTCCTGCAGCCAAGTAATTATCCACAGCCATGACAGAGTTTGGTAGACAGGATACCCAAAAGCAAGTCCCATCTTCCTTGTCATCCTACATTACTGAAACTTAAAATTTCCCACAAACTCTTGCAGTGAGAGGTAAGCATGGGACCCAATTCCAACCAGTAACACAGGTGCACAATTTACTGGATAGGTCTTCGAGAAAAATTCCTACAAAAGGACAAATCTGGCTGGCAGGGCCTCTTTTGCTCTTAGCCCTTCCCCCATCTTCCCAATGGAAAACAGGGGCAATGCCTGACGTGCCACAGGATGATAAAAACGATACCCCAAAGATGGCAGCATGGGGAGACAGGGTCTCCACCTTTAAGAACATCCCTGAGCAGTCAGTCACACCAGCCCCAGACGATCAATTTTCAGGTCTCTTACTAAATGAAATCAACAAATTCTTTATTGTATAAGCCACTATCAGTTCAGTTTTAGCTGAATGCATTCCTGATACAATAGCAATGAAAAAAGGCAAAACTGTGATGTAGAAAAATGTAAGAGTATTAAGTGAAAAAGACTATGAGATGGCATGCCCACCATTAAAGTAATGATATATACATATAAAAACAAAAAACAAAAGCCTCATACATTTGGTCAAAGATTAAGCAGCAACATACATGGGCGCCTGGGTGGTTCAGTCGGTTAAGTGTCCAACTTTTCGTTTTGGCTCAGGTCATGATCTCATGGTTCATGGGATCTAGCCCCACGTTGGGCTATATGCTTACAGCACAGAGACTGCTTGGGATTCTCTCTCTGCCCCTCCCCTGCTCTTCCTGTCTCCCAAAACAAACAGACATTTAAAAAAACAAAACCAGCAACATACAATGTTCTAAGAGTTGTAGCAGGGAGGGAGGCTTATATATGGGTCAGGTGACAAAATAATTTCTCTTCCCAAAGTGGTATACTTTAGAGCGAAAGGGGGCACTATTAATAATTATGCTGACACAAGTGTAAATGGACACTGGCCCAGGCAAGCTGTAATACATGAGTCATGTTTTTGGTTTGTTCCAAAATTTTCAAGTAACAGCTTTATCTCGCCTTTCTTATTACAAAAGAACAAAAAAATTCATGCTTCCTTCTCTAACCAATCCCCTCATTGGAGCCTTTCACCATCTTTGGAACAGATTCTGTGCATGTCCTTATAAAGAAGACAACACTAGTTCTGTGGAGATACCCTGCCTGGAATCCTCAGTGAAAAGAAAATCTCTTGCTTAGTCTTTTCGTATATACCTTCAATAAAAAGTAGTTTTTCTGAGAATTTCTCCAGCAAAAATTTCCTTTTAAACCAGCATATTTGATCTAAGATATGATCACACAGCTCTTGTTCATAAGATCTCATCAGTAAGTGGCTTCCACAGTCTCGACTTGTAACAAGCTCTCTAAGAATCGATCCATTCAAGAGAAAATTAAGACAAAAATTAGGGACTGGTAGATTATTACAAACTACAACCACCACATTAAACATTGAAATATCTTAATTAGACATATACATTACCAAGCAGTGGTGATTTGTACCAGTGGAGAAAAATAGAGCTGTGACTAATTCAAAGTCACAGTAACTCCAAGAGCCATTTATATTATATTTGACCTTGGAGTGTTTGTTCTTATGCTTCCTATTGAATAAGACCAGGGCACACAGAACTGTCAACTTCTGTACTAGCCTCACAAAAATTTTAACCAAGTAGTGCAGAAGGTTAATTGCCACACCTTCACTGGGAATCACCCCAATTCTGCAGTGTAAACTACCACATCTTGAGCAAGGCATTAGAAAGCCTGGCACGTCCCAGCAGTAACCTGGCTTCTCAGGCTCATCTCTTATCGCTTTTCCCTACTGCCGAAAAGCTGGGCAAACATTCAAGTTCAAGTTGAGAGATAAGCTTTGTCCTCCAATTCTGCCTCCTTTTCTCCTGGTGAACTTCTATGCTTCATTCAAGATGCAACTCAAATGTCACACTCTTTCAGATGCCAGCACCCCCTGACACAGGTCACCAGTGTAACTCTTTCCTCCTTGCTCCCCACTGTGCTAGCTCACTTACTGCAGAAACAGTTCCCCTTGGTGCTCACAGGGCCCTACAGACTCTCAACAATTTGCTGTTCTCCAGTCTGGGCACTGTGCACAATCTCTCTTCACTCTTCAGCCACGAGCCCCAAGTCCATACTCTCCTCACCCGTGGGATTTGCCAGCCCAAGAACCTGCCAGGCAGCCTTGGCTCTCTTGTGCTTTTCTGGTCTTTGCTCATCATGCCCACCCCCAGGGCTGAATCCAGGGAGAGAATCTCAAGTCCCTGCCCCAGTACGCCATGCTTTGTATTCTATCTCTACCAGCTCCCTCCCACAGCCACATTCCCAATGGTGACCTCACCCCAAACGGCTTCTGGCATGCTTTAGCCTTGCAGTCTCCAAGCACACAAAGAACCTCTGAAAACTGGTAACCTTCACTAGACCTACTGCTATCTTCTCTTTTTATATCACCAAGAATTTGGACCCTGTCTCCCTACCACTAAGCTACATCACATTTCTCCATCGCTAGTATGCAGGCAATATCCCAGTCCCAGAGCACACCCGGCTAGAAATTCAGAAAACTCTCCATGTATCTCTGAGACCAGTTTCACTAAGAACTAAGCCTGAAATGTGACCGATGTTGGATGAAAGGAAAGCTCTCTCCTGCTGCTTCTACAGCTTTCCTCCAGCTGAATTCCTGGGCAGGCACCAGACTGAGGATTAGGCACAGGAACTCACACTGCAGATGCTGTGTTCTTGCTATATCCACTAAGCTCCGATTCTTTGAGCTTTGGACACTTCCCCAGTTCTTTTTTTCCTCAGCATGTCTAGAGTAGCTTTCTTATTTCTTCCCCACTGGAATCCTCCACTCTCTACCAGAAGATCTCTGCTAAGAACCGCTGTACCTCCTTGCTGAGCAACCAGTAGCTGGAGATCTAATTGGGCCAAGGCTAGGTTTCCTCCTACTCCCGATGTCTTTCTTCTATTACCTATGAATGTTAAGCAAATCCTATTTTACAAGCATGAACAGTTTTCTTGAGATGTTAAGTATGATGTCCTGGCAATTCTCTCAAGCAAAATTATAC
This sequence comes from Panthera uncia, assembly GCF_023721935.1. Lineage (NCBI taxonomy): Eukaryota > Metazoa > Chordata > Mammalia > Carnivora > Felidae > Panthera > Panthera uncia. The sequence goes on along the minus strand of NW_026057577.1, from coordinate 49,092,649 downwards.
CAAACCAATAACCCTTAACATTTCCATGCTTCCTATGCTCCAGACACTGTTCTGAACCTTTTATATGAATTAACATTTAGACTTCACCACCATCCTGTGGGGCGGTACCATCACTGCCTCCAATTTACAGAAGATGATTCTCTTCTGGAAGACCCTACTGGGGCACGTGGTCAAGTTGCTACGTTCCCACTAATATTCCTGCCCTCAGCATCTCCCACAATCCACTCCAGTCCTTCTTAACTAGGTACAAATTACAAATTACCAACCTACGCAGAAAAGCCATCCTTTAAACCCTTGCTAAAATGGGCAAGGAAAGCCTGGAGACTGGATATCAAACATCTCATGTACTTGCCACTGTCAAGAGAACTACAATACCCAAGCAAGTAATTAAATACAGGTGATATTAATACCCAGAAGAACAAGAAAGAAAACTTTCTCAGGATACAAAGTACCTATAAAAATATAAAATCCATTCAAACTTCAGAATGATTGACAGTGAGCTTCCTGACCATGGGTATTGATGTCTAATTACAGAATATAAAGCTGAAAATATAAGAGTTCTAACTATAGCTCTTTCCTTGAAACCCCAAATTGCGTTCATGACAAAATGCAATTGTTTCAAACTGGACCACTTTGATGATGCTCTGAATGGTCTGGCATTTGGTGCAAAGGCATGGGCCAATGCACTGATCCCACAGAATTATACCTTCCTCATTTGAATTCAAGTGCAAGATTTTCCTTGATACATAGTGAACAGGAAGCGATTCAATAAAGTAAGCAATCTCAATTTCAATAGATTAGAAAAAATTAAGTTATCGACTGTTAAAGCCAACCTCAAAATGCAACTCTTTCAAATACTGGTCTCTGTGTTGGTAAACAATGGAGGTGACCCCAACCATTCCAAACTACAATAAACAGGTGATAATGAATTGCATTTTGACAATGTGAGTATCATATTCAACCACCATTTTCTGGAGATGCTATTAGCAGCAGCAAGCCCTTTTCACAGAACAAAGTATTAGGCACACAGGTAATGTTCCCAAGATTTCAGTCTGGGCAGTAAAATGAGCAACAGAATAAAATCCACTGACGGTCTTAAGTGGTGAAGTGGGAACTCCACATCAACAAAGACAGAGCACGACTAGATGAGAATCTGAGATAAACCATTCATTTGTGGCTGCTGAGGGTCACTGCATCGCCTGATGCTGGCAGTAGTACTGGGGGCTCTCATGCCGGCCACATAACATCTTGAAAGAAAAGAGCCTAAGGGCCAACATAAATGTAGTAAGAAGCAAAGATCATCATGTATCCTAAAATAGGACTGAATTTCATAAAAAGAAAAGAAAAGAAAAGAAAAGAAAAGAAAAGAAAAGAAAAGAA
>NW_026057577.1:48992430-49091259 GCF_023721935.1 Panthera uncia | reverse complement strand
AAAAGAAAAGAAAAGAAAAGAAAAGAAAAGAAAAGAAAAGAAAAGAAAAGAAAAAAGAACAACAAAACTAGGAATGTTTCCCACAGAAGAAAAAGACATGGGCAGTAATATCACAGACGTATATTGAGAATAACTCACCATTTCTCAATGGACTACTTAGCTAGGTACGAAAGATAAACCATCTGAAAGGAAAGCAACTAATGAATGAAAACTTCTGTACATTTCCTTATTCCATTCCTTTGTGTAAGTCTTAACCACGGGTAGGGAGACTGTACACAAAGATTAGCCAAATAAGTTTATTTTTCTTAGTCAACAGTGAAGCCATTCTTGGTTACACAGGATAGGCATGAATATGTATGATCAAACTTCACACAGGCCACACTATTTCATGCCCCCAACATATGCTCCTCCCTTTTATCCAAAAGATGGTGCCCCCCACCCCGATACTTCACTCTTCCCTGTGCACCTGGTTACCTCTACTCATCCTGCAGGTGTTAGTCTGCAAGGTGCCTCTCTCCCTGTGCTACCCTCAACATCATGCAGGACGCCGTTGAGCTGACCTGCTCCCCCATGCAACCCAGCTTTTATTCTTACCCCACCACTTGCCACACTGCAGTATCAATGTCTATTTACTCATCTGGCCCTATTACTAGTTATGCCAAAAATGTAATACTAAATTTCATTTGCAAGCTGTGATTTTAAAATGGCCCCACATTTCTTAGTACTGTTAATTCCCAGAGAAATAATCTCAAAAATGATGAAGTCACAGGTACATGAGTTATAGGGGCTTCTGTATCCATCTGTGGGCTTGTAAATTTTATGAAAAAACAGCAGTCCTTGAAAAGAGGAGACACTAAAGTGGTTTCGTGTTTATTTCTATTAGAGGAGACACTCCAGCCAATTTCTCTACTAAATTAGCTTTTCTTGCCATAATGGAGTCAATGTGATAACATTGTCCCAAAGGCTGCACATTTGAAGTCATATAAAAAGCAACTGTGCAGGAATGAATATTCCATTTTATTTTTGGCATGTCACACAATTCATTTGGTGTGATTTCTGCAATTTCTCCCAGACTACAAAGTTCCATATGAAAGAATCAGACAGAATATAGATTACCAGATATGACATGGGAAACAAGAATGATACATACTTTTTCTAGCCAGTTGGGGTCTGTGGAGATAAGCCTAATTACTGTCACAGACATGTCAAAGTCATGCAGAATAAAAATAGGAGCCAAGTTTTTAAAAGTTCAACCAAAATCACATATGTAAATGTCTTGGCAAACTTAAGCCTAATAAAAGCTTCTTGAGGGCAGGGATATGCTGAAGGACTTCCAGGGCTAGTGTAACCCCAGTTACAAATTAGAATAAGTGACCCTAGACCAAATAAATTAGAACTTTAAAAGATAAAACCCAGGGGCTCCTGGGTGGCTCAGTTGGTTGAGGGCCCAACTTCAGCTCAGGTCATGATCTTGTGGTTCGGGAGTTCACTGGAACTCCACATGGGGCTCTCACCACTGCCAGCACAAAGCCCACTTTGGATCCTCTGTCCTCCTCTGTCTCTTGGCCCCTCCCCCACTCATGCTACCTAAAAAATAAATAAAAAACATTAAATTTTTTTTAAATAAAAGGTAAAACCCAGACATTGGTATTTTTTGTGAGAACGATTCTTCCACTTCCCACAGGTTTTCCTAAAACCAGACACGGTAGCAAGAAACATTTATTAGGTATTTCCTACGTATTAGACGCAATTCTAGGAATGCGTATGCACTAACTCGTTCAATAATCCTAATAACTCTACAGAGTAGATACTAATGTACCATCCACCACAATTTACCAATGAGGAAACAGAGGATCCAAGAGGTTAAATAACTTGCCCTTCTTTTTTTTTAACAAGTAATATGTGAATGTAATTCGAGACTCAGTGGTCTGTTTGCCAGGTCAGCTCTCCTAGTAAGTCTACAGTTCAAATATTGCCACCAAAGATCAGGCCCAGGATCTTAGGTAGGCGTCTCAATACCTAACAGGATTTGGGGTGTGGGTGTTTGGTATATCACCAGAGTGAGGCATAAGAAGAATTTTGCTTCAATATGCTCTTCATACTGGACCAAATCAATGACAGAGCTACAGAAACAATAGATTACTTTCCTTGTTAATCATGTAATTTAAATCCAAATAGAAATTTGGGGGCAGGTATTCAGAAATGTTGGTATTATTCTTGCCACGGATCCCAGCCAATGTTACCCACTAACGGATACAAAACAAGCAACTGTCTCCCCTCTCTGATATCAACTGTCTCCTTCCTGGAACATTCCTATCAGCATACAAGGATGCTCTAGTATCTAGCAGGGGAAAAAACCTGCTCGTCAGGTTTGTCCAATTTGCCCTCACCCAATTTCTCTACCTTCTTTCACAAAAAAAAACAAAAACAAAAACAAAAACAAAAAACAAAACCTCCTCAAAACAATGTTATATAGATACATTGCATCCAATTCCTCTCCCATTCCTTTTACCTATTTTCAAAAATGCTCAGTCAGTATCTCTTCAAATATTGTTCTGTTCTACTTTCCCTTTTCCCTACTTTTAAACTCCACTTATGTCTATGTTAGATCTTTCCACCATATTTCATAGAGCTCTTCAGCTCTTTTCACTGCTTCAGTCTGAAGACCTTCATATGACTTACCTTTCAGTCAACTTTTTAAAATTTTGCATAGGGCTGGCTCTACCTTTATTTTTTTTTTAAGAGCCTTTTTTTTTTTTTTTAAGAGTTTAGGTTCACAGCAAAATTGAGAGGAAATACAGAGATCTCCCATATGCGTCTGTCCACCACACATGCACAGCTTCCCCCATTAACAACATTCCCCATCAGAGTGGTACATCTGTTCCGAATGACAAACCTCCACTGGCACATCATGGTCATCCAAATTCTATCAGGGCTCACTCTTGGTATTCTACGGTCTATGGGTCTGGACTAATGTAGAATGACATGTATCCATTATTACACCATCATACAGAGTAGTTTCATTACCCTAAAAATCCTCTGTGCTTCACCTAATACCTCCCCCTCAAAACAATACCCCTTGTTTTGTTTTTACTGTTTCCATCACTTTGTCTTTTCCAGATGTCATATACTTAGAATCATACAACCCATAACAATTTCAGATGGGTTACTTTCACTTAGTAATATGCATTTAAGGTTCCTCCATGTCTTTTCATGACTTAATAACCAGTTTCTTTGTAGTGCTGATTAATATTTCATTGTCTGGCCCTATCACAGTTTATTTACCTATCACCTATTTAAGTGCATCCTGGTTGCTTCCAAGTTTTGGCAATAATGAATAAAGCTGCAATTAACATCTAAGGGCAGAGATTTGTGTGGATTTAAGTTTAACTCCTTTGTATAAATATGCCAAGGAGTGAAATGCTGGATCATATGGTAAGAATGTTTGGTTAACTTTTCGAATGAGCCTAATCTTCCATTAAACCTATTAAGTTCTTTATTTTGATTATTTTGTTAACCGGTTATAACATTTCCATTTGTTTTTATAATCTCATTTTCTAACATAATTCTCAATCTTCTCTTTTAATTCCTTGAACACACTGGTAAAGTTTGTGTTCATTTCCTGAACTACCTGTGCATCTATTTTCCCCCTTGGTTTTTAGAAAAGTCTTAGCTTCTTCTAATCCTTCCCTCCCCTACCTACACTCACTTCCTTCGTGACATCATTCACCCCCATGTCTTTAAGTGCCTCCTACAGGCTGATAACTCCCAAGTCAGTATTCCCAGCTGTGACCTCTCCTCTTAACTTCAGATTCTTGTCTCTCACTGCCTACAAGATGTATGTTCATCTTGACTGTCTCATAAGCCTGCCTTCAAAGTCACTACCTTCAATATCAAACTTGATTTTATTACCTTCTCGTCTAGCAATCTTCCACATCTTGGTAAATGGCAATTCTATTTGCATCACTTGGACCACACACTTTGGAGGCATGTTTATCTCCTCTCTTCCTTACACCCTATATCCAAATCCACGAGCAAATCCTTGGATCTGCCAAAGGCACGAAGGATGCAACCACCACTCGCCACCTTGGCTTCTGCCATCAGCCTGGTCCAGCACCATCCTCTCTCACGTGTGTTACTGACATAACTTCCCACCTGCTCTCTTCCTGCTTCCACCTTGCTTCCCACAATCTATGACCACAGCAGTGAGCATGATCTTGGCCATAAGGCTTAAAAAGTATCAGCCATTCCTTTGTTCAAAACCTCCCATCAGCCTTTCTTCTCAACCAGTATACAAAGCAAAGTTCTTAAAATGGGACCTAAGTCCCTAAATGATTGGACATTATCTGTCTGAGCTCATCTTCTACTTCCTTGTCACGTGCTCACTGCATGGTAGCCATGGTGGCCTCCTTGCTGTTCCTTGAACAAATCAAAAGTCACACATGCTCTCATTTCAGGATTTTTACATTTTCTGTTCCCTTCATCTTAAATATCCTATCCCCCTGACAGCCATGTGACTCACTCCCTCACTCCCTTTGGGTATTTATTTAAATATCATCTGCTAACGGAGACTTCACAGCAGTGACCAAAAAATCAGAATAGTTGCTTCCTCTGTCACTTCTCATCTGCAGCTTTATTTTTCTCCATAGCAGTTATCACCATTTGGCATTATGATGTGTTTATTTTACTAAACTGTCTTCCATTTCTAGATTTCAAGCTTCATGAAAGCAGGAATTACATTTATTTTGTTTACTGCTGAGAAATCCGAGCCTGGCAGGTGGTAGGTACTCAGGTGTTTGAAGGAAGGTATCATGAAGAACCAAGTTAATGGACTGATTTGCACCTGCCAAATTCCATGAAGAGATGAAGACCATTCCAAACAAGGCACATCTTAGTTAGGACTGATGAGTTAATTTACAAAAAAAGAAAATCCATAGTACCCAAAGCAGCATACAACCCAAGTACAGGCACATAATAGATCAGCAATGAAAGATCACAATTATTAAAGAAGCTATCACTAAGTATCCTTAAGAGATCAAATACTTCCTTTTAAAAAGCACATTCTAGAGCTAACTATCGACAGTCTCCCAAATTTTTTCCCAATGTCTTCTTTTCATTCTCTCTCAACAGATTGGAGCAATAAAGGCACCCAGCATGCCCAGCGTTCTCATTACTTGACTACAGCTCTTATATAATACCACTGTCCCTTTAATTTTAAAATCAACTTTTTATGTGCCCTAAGTTCAAAATATTAAGTGCTCTTGAACACATTATGAAATGCCTAAAGAATTAAGATCCTTGACTGTATTACAATATTTAATTAGGAAAAGAAAAGGATTCTGTAATTAAGGTACCTTACATGACACAACTGTGAAATGAAGAGCTTAAAATGAAATGATTTGACAGACTCTAAAGATGTCTTTCTGCTCACAACTTTTGACTGCCTGTGTTTTCCCTTTCTGAAATTGAAGACTAGGACTCAATTAATTAACCACTATGTCTCACATACAGCCAGTAGAAGTTTCAAGTTAGAAAAACAAAATGAGGGGCGCCTGAGTGGCTTAGTCAGTTAAGCATCTGACTTCAGCTCAGGTCATGATGTCACGGTTCATGGGTTCAAGCCCTGTGCTGGGCTCTCTGCTGACCGTTCAGAGCCTGGAGCCTACTTCGGATTCTGTGTCTCCCTCTTTCGTGTCCCTCTCCCACTCGTGCTCTGTCTCTCTCTCAAAAATAAACAAACATGAAAAAAGAAAGAAAAGCGAAATGAAAGGGCAATAAAAGTCAGTGAAAGTCCCAAGAGTGTTTAGAAAGGGGGGGGGATAAAAAACAGGGGCACCTTGGTGCCTCAGTTGTTTGAACATCCCATTCTTGATTTCAGCTCAGGTCATAATCCCAAGGTCATGGGATCAAGCCCTGCATTGTGTTGAGTGCTAGACAAGGGGCCTGCTTGGAATTCTCTCTGGCACGTTCTCTCTGTCTCTCTCTGTCTCTCTCCTATTGCCCCTCTACCCTGCTCATACTCTCGCTAAAATAAAACAGGGGTGCCTGGTTGGCTCAGTCAGTTGAGTATTTCAAATACTCTAGAAATAGAAGGGCTTGAGTGTTTATTTTGTTGAATTTAGCTTCAAATCTCCTTCAAAATCTCATTTTTACTTGAAATAGGTATATATGAGCAACCTGTGAGGATATAGATATCTGTGTATGTGTGTGTGTGTATGGAATCATATGTCTACACATACATATACAGGAATGTATATGCTTGTAAAGGGACCTAAGAAGGGAAAGAGAATAAAATATCAGAAGAAAAAAATACTTTTCGGGGCGCCTGAGTCGGTTGAGCATCCGACTTTGGCTTGGGTCATGATCTCACAGTTCGTCGGTTCAAGCCCCGCTTCGGGCTCTGTGCTGACAGCTCAGAGCCTGGAGCCTGCTTTGGATTCTGTGTCTCACTCTCTCTCTGCTCTTCCCCTCCTCACACTCTCTCTCTCTCTCAAAAATAAATAAAACATTTTAAAAAATTAAAATAAAATAAACAATTGTTAGATTATGAAGAGCTTACATAACACTCTAAATTACAAATTCTGAGGGTAGAGAATTTTGTCTATTTTCTTCACTGCTGTATCCCTAGAGCCTAAAAAAAGTGCCTGATACATTTTAAGTGTTTAAAACAAGAAGAAGAAAAAAAAAGCCTGAAGGGTCAAATAGTACCCTGAATAGCATGCACAGTATAGGGCAAACAGACCTACTATGATTATCACCACCAATGAAAACTATCACCTATACTGAGGGCTCCCTTTTGATTCAGTTACCATTCAGTGTATTTTCGGTTGGGGGGGGGCGGGCAGGGGGAAACAAGCTTATAAAAGAGAGTATTATTACTTGCTGCTGTTGCTTTCCAAATAAAAACTAGGTAAACCTAAAATTGACACTGGCTCTTGGAATTCCATTTTGCTAAATATTTGAGAACACACCCTTCAGTTAAAAATACTAAGAAATTCTTTGTGTAGCCTGTTTGATTTCCCAATTTATTAAAGGCAAATACAGGTGTCTACTTTAGCTTTATTTGCATTTTCTTTTTCGGTCCAACCTCTTGCTGGAAGGAATATTAATTCCATCTCTAAGCTCTGAATACAAGATCCAGGCTCTGAATAAGCATACTTGAAGATCCTTAGATTGGGTAGGGTAATACATTACAGTTGCCAACCAGATAGTCATTTTTCTTTCTCACTAGCCAAGTCCAGATTTATCTCAGAACAGCAATAGGCACCACTAAAGAAAAAAGAAATCTACACTCTCTGGACTCCTTTGAAACAAGGAAAGTCCATATAACATTTCTGTCAAGTGACAGGAACAATCAAGTGGTTCGGTAGGTTCTAGTCAGACAGACAGCAGGAATGTGTGTTACTCATATCCTTTGTCCTGCTGGGAATGCAGAGGCATACTGAAGCAAGAGCAAGCATCCTAGGTCCATGAGGGCACATGCACGCACCTAGGATGGGGACAATAAGCTGAGAAAGGTATGGATCCCTGAGGGAACACCAGAGTCACTGTATTAAGTATATACTGCCTACCTAGCTTTATCCGTCGGGGAGAAAAACAGAGCTTCTAGGTTAAAGCCACTGGTTCCAGGTTGTATCTCAATTTTTTTTTAATTTTTCTTTAACATTTATTTATTTTTTGAGAGAGAGAGCACGAGCAGGGGAGGGGCAGAGGAAGAGACAGACCCAGAACCGAAAGCAGGCTCCAGGCTCTGAGCTGTCAGCATAGTGCCCAAAGCGGGGTTCGAACTCACCAACCAAAAGATGATGACCTGAGTTGAAGGTGGATGCTTAGATGTTAACCGACTGAGCCACCCAGGTGCCCCTCCAGGTTGTATCTCTTAACACTAAGCTGAATCCTAATTGATACAGTTATTAGTGGGGACTAAAGGATCATAAGAAATAAGGGCTTTTTGCAGGGCTTTCCTTGGGGCACCTGGGTGGCTCATTCGGTTAAGCATCAGACTTTGGCTATGGTCATGTTCTTGAGGCTTGTGACTTGGAGCCCTGCACTGTCTCCCTCTCTCTCTCTGGCCCTCCCCCACTAGCACTCTCTAAAAAATAAACATTAAAAAAAAGTAATATCTTTTAGGAGGGCTTTGTTTAAACTTAATAACTTGGTATACTTAGAAAATAAAAACAAACCACATACCAATATCTCATTTTACACATTTTAGCCAGGCAACAGTACTGAGATACTACTTCTCTGGTGCTTAGAGAAATTAAACTGTTTTTTTTTTTGTTTGTTTGTTTGTTTGTTTAATGTTTATTCATTTTGGAGAGAAAGGGAGAGGGAGAGGGAGAGAAACAGAAGGCCAGGGGGGAAAGGACAGAGAGAGGGAGACACAGAATCCCAAGCAGGCTTCAGGCTGTGAGCTGTCAGCACACAGCCCGATGTGGGGCTTGAACTCAAGAAAGGTGAGATCGTGACCTGAGCCGAAGTCAGATGTTTAACCAACTCAGATACCCAGGGACCCCGAGAAATTAAACTTAGAACATATATTCTTTCACTCAATTAACTCAAAAAATTCATGCTGGGGTTGGGAAATCCAAGCATGACTACTCAAGAGTCTGAATCAAAAAATTTAATGGTATCCCTTCTATCCTGGTAATAAACAAAATAATTACTTACAAAAAGTATTTCCAACCTATTTGCTGCCATCCAAAAACAACTGAATTTCAAAAATTAAGATCCTTCCCAAAGCTTGCAAAAACCATTGGCCTGTGACATGAAGACAGTATTTCCTACACCACAATCAGCAAGTCAGGCCAGCCTTACTACATTTATCACAAATTTCCATTTGTGCTGCACACAACATAGTGATGTTTCATTAAACACTCAAAAATATTCTTTAGGTGTGTCTGTATGGATCACTCAATTAAGCCTCCGACTTTGGCTCAGGTCATGATCTCACGGATCGTGGGCTCAAGACCCACATCGGGCTCTGTGCTGACAGCTCAGAGCCTGGAGCCTGCTTTGGACTCTGTGTCACCCTCTCTCTCTCTGCCTTTCCCTTGCTTGCGCACTGTCTCTCTCTCTGTCTCTCTCTCAAAAACCAACATTAAAAAACAATTTTTTTTTACATGTTCTTTAAATAAGTCCTCATCACTGTAAGGCAAGAAAGGAGTTGAGGCTTGGCTTTTACCATCCAACAGCCCTTTGGTTTGGGAGAAGCAAGAGGCTACTGTTCACACACATCAAATTGCACAGTGATTCCCAAACGCTGAGCAATGCACAATGATGAACCACGTCTCTGACTTCACAAGCACGGTGCCATATGCCAAGGCCATCCTTCCATCAGTTCCCACCCAACCAATTCCTGCTGACCCTGTAAGACCCAGAACCAATACCTTGTCTCTCTGAAGATTATCCCAAGGGACTTTATTTATACCTTTACTGCAGCATAACCTATACAGCCTTAGAATCATCTGTTCGGTATTTCTTACAGGCTATAAACTACTCATGAAGACTATGCTTTCTTCCTCTTTGCATCCCTCGAGTCTATGAAAAACATGGAAATATAATTGATCACAGTTTTCTGAATGACTACATGACTCAATGACTACATAATGGCATTCACTATAACCAATATCATAGGAAAATCAATCAACATTTAAGTTAGAACCTATAGGACATATATAAAGCTCAGTTGACTTTAAATACAATCTGCATGGGAAAATAAAGAGTTGTTTTGCTCACCATTTGGCCTAGACGTCTTTTAATCCTGGATGTCAGGGCCATTCAAAATGCCTGTTAGCATTAGCTTGCATGTACGTGGTCTGATTAGGCTACAACATCCAGATGAGATGGATACTACATGGCAATGTGGTTTATCACAGGTAACAGATTAGAAATCGGAGGACTTGAGTTCAAGTCTCCGCCTGGCTACTCCCCAGCTACCAGACAGGAATAGCTTTCCCACCTACCTACCTTGCATGCAGCTGTCGCGGTACAATCTCCTACTTGTTACTGCCACTCTGAGCCGGGACACGCTGTCTGGTAACTAAGGGGTATGCAAATATGAGGGAATGATGGACCTGGAAAAGACACAGTGTCTGGACTCAAAGACCAGGCTTTTTCCCACCATACCCTGCAGGTTCATAATGCCTTTTTTTTTGTTTTGTTTTAAACAAAAGACCACTTTTCTCCAAGTACAGTTTAAAAATATCAGTTACTAGTTCTCTTCCAGTACAGCGTTTTCTTGAAGGACTATATGCTAGCTGTTGCCTTGACAATTCCACTTGCTTAGCTTTAATTTGATATTGATTTAAAAAGAGAAAAAAAAAAAAAAAAACCTCCATAACCGTTCTACAATTAACAGTTAAACTTACATAAAATCTTGTTGGAAACAGCCCAGTCTTTGTGAGCCCTTGTTTTCTCCAGAACGAAACTACATTTTGTTTTGGTCTAGACAGGCCCACCTGCAATGGTTGGCTGGACCATCAAGGGTATGCTCACAATTCTGACTAAAGACCAACCATTTAACCTATGTATTTTCATAATGCAAATTTTAAAAGTGGAATAACATAGCTTATATTCATCTATTCCTATTTTCCGGCTCTACCAATACACTATTGATATTCCAAGTACTAGTTCTCTTCAGGGGCGCCTAGGTGGCTCGGTCAGCTGAGCATCCAGCTTCGACTCAGGTCATGATCTCGTGGTCTGTGGGTTTGAGCCCTATGTCAGGCTCTGTAGTGACACCTCACAGCCTGGAACCTGCTTCATATTCTGTGTCTCCCTCTCTCTCTCTACCCTTCCCCTGCTTATACTCTGTCTCTCCCTCAAAAATAAACACTAAAAAAAAAATTTTTTTTTTAAATACTTCTCTTCATATGTGATGAGCTGGTTCTCAAGGGGCAGCAAGGGCAAAAGCACCATGCACTGAAAATGCAAAGTGATCATCCAAAGCTTTCTAGTCCCCAGCAGATAAATGTCCACAGGCAGACACTGAATAGGAATGCAATCATTCTTTGCCTGGTTTAACACAAACTTACTCCCCCAAACAAGAGCACTACGGACATTTTTTTAAACAAAGTATCCCTCAACTTTTTACCTTCCTCTTTTATTTTCTGTTTTGCCATCTTCTGCGGGGAGTGGTTTCCATTTTTTAACTGTTTCTATGTTCTATCACATTGGGATAGACCAAAGAACCCACATACCCATCAGTAACCACGGCACATTCCCCATCACATTCATGGTTAACAAGGAAAATGACAGGCAGCAAAGGAGGAAGAAAGAGCATATAGAAATAAGCCGAACTCCAGCTGAATGGAAATTAAACTTCCCTTGCTGATAGTACTTACACATGCATCTTTCATTCCGGACCATACATTTACAAAAGCAAAATTCGATTAACTGGAAATGTATACGGGGAATTAGACTACAAATACCGACCTCACTTTGTTATAAGATGCTCAAGAAAAAAATTGCTACTGAATCGGAGAGAAACAGAATATTAGCACATTAATACAGAATCTGTAATTTCTTCTCCAGGCAATATGAGGGTAGCATTATATTTATTTTATGAGGATACAATTAGAATGGGAAGGGGTATAGGGGCATGGTCTGATTGTGATCAGTCTGCAGATTGCTAAACTATTAGAGACACTGAAGATATTCTTCTTGGTGTAAGACAGTGTCTTCAGTTAAGACAACAATAATTTTTATCTATGCTTGTCACCCAGTAAACTAGATAGGCTATCGATTCAGGCTGGACATCCAAATACCAAACAATAACGAATAGCAAATAAATTCAGTCATTAATAAAAGGTGAAGACAGATCAGTATCATGCAGGTGATCAGCAGCTGGTCCATAAAGTAGAAATAATTTATAAAACCTCTGGAACAAACATTTTTCTTTTAAGGGTCTTACCTTAACATATTTTCTTAGAAAGATGGTAAATAATATTTACTCTACAACTGTAAAAATACATACATGAAATCAACAGATATTGGATACCACCATGCAAAATAAGACAGGTGAGCTCTCAAAATTCAATTTTGCTTAGGGAAAAATGAAGCCAATATATCCAATATTTGAACTTACATGCATTATATAACCAAGAATTAGATCTCACAGGTATGAACAAAAGCATTTTTCCTTTCCAAGGCACTAGAAAAGGAAAACATTTCATTTAGTAATTTATAAAATGTATGTGAGCCTCACACATTTGAGTACTTTAAAAGTGAGAGGTATTCTTTTTTCATGAAGTCAAGTCACATAAGAAGATGCGCTTGCAATGCAAAAAGCATTCATTTAGCTAATAAAACAGACTATCTGAGAATGGCCTCTCCATTACATGGAAAAAACCAGTGAACCTCATCAAGCGAGGTTATCAGAGTTTCTTCAATCCAATCTAGACTCCCACCCACATTGTCTTCTCATCAATATTCCTCAGGGCTTCCTCTTCCCCAATTACAAAAGACCAGATAACCCTGTGACTGATGGGTGATACCCACAAGCTTATTTTCCACTGTTAAACAGAGTGAACATACCCAGGAAGCTATTTCAATTACTGAATAAATGGAAAAGGGTTAAATGTGGAATATAATGAAGCGGGATTTAACAACATTCCCAAACTCATCAGCAAGCAAACAGGCCATTTCTGAGGCAAATATGCTAGAGAAGACAAAGCTTAGGAAAGATAATGTACAGACAGCATTCCTATTTCAGGGTTTTTTTAAAAAAGAAAGACAAACCCTGAGCAGGGGCCCATTATTAAGTACATAGCAGAGATGGCCCCTACCCTCAGATGGCCCCTTCTCCCGAGATCTCACCTCCAGGCGTTTGGCCCATTAGTGGCTGCCTTCACCGAGACTGCCTTTCTTGCCTCAGATAAGCCATGGGCACCACTTTCATCATTACCTGGCTCTTGACTCATCTCCTTCAAAATGGCATTCCCAACTTTCATACACCACTAGTGGATTATCAAAGCCAATAAATTTCTAAGGGCTTAAATTTTCCACAAATATTTCCTAAGTTAAAAAAAAAAAAAAAAGGACTCAGCAAAGGGATACCACACTTCAGCTGGCTGGGTCTGTTTGCTAATGAGCGAATCCCACATCACGAATGTTACCCCACAGGGGCTTCACACCGCATTATGACACACGAGGAGGTATGGAATAATCGGGAAGTGATGCACCCTGTGTCCCAACCTGGGACGTGGGGGACGAGGTCCTTGAGATTCGAGAAACTACTGGGAATGCTTTCTTTGTATTCTCTCTCAGAACACCCTAGTTTGAGCATTTGCTGCAAGGGCAGGCTGCAGCCAAACCAAGGCAGCTTTCCTGAAAAGTAAACTTGGGACCAAAGGTTGCCTCACATCAAGTTTTTGGCAATTTGTCTCCTAGAAAGAGCATCTCTTCATATCCACGCTTACTGCTCACTGCTCTTCTTAGCAACTTGGTCTAAAATGGTCTCTTTACCTTCTTTATCATGGACTGGGAAGTAAATTCCTGGATTCTAGTTCCAGCTTGGCCACCACCTAGCTACAGAACTTAAATAAATCCAGTTGGCTTCCCGGTCCCGTCAGCCCCTGCAACTACAATATGCTCAAGCCTATTTTTCTCTCAAAGTTCCACGACTTCTAAATTTAAGAGGTATTTTTATTTTTATTTATTATTTTTTAATGTTTATTTATTTTTGAAAGAGCGAGACCAAGCGCTAGCAGGGGAGGGTCAGAGAGAGAGGGAGCCAGAGGATCCCAAAGCAGGCTCTGCACTGACGGCAGACAGCCCGATGTGGGCCTCAAACTCATGAACCGTGAGATCATGACCTGAACTGGAGTCAGACACTCGATTGACTGAGCCATCCAGGCGCCCCTAAGACGAGTATTTTTAAAACGTGGCAATCTTCTAACGAAATCGTTAATACCCTAACACTGAAGGCAGTTTTAGGCCTTCAGTTGTTTAACAACAACGTTCCAAAACTTCAATTATATTGCAAAATGTCTGAGCTGACTCAAAGGACTGAAAGCATTGTCTGCCTCACAGTGTGACTGTTGGTGGTGAAGGTTAAATCAAGTAACAAATCAGCTCAAGGCCTAGCATTTAGTAAAGTACTCAATAAATACTAGCGGTTATCATTGCTATTGAAAAATACACCATTATAACTCGTTCTATAGATTTTCATCAAAACCCATCAGATCAATGCAACGAAGTGGACAGACCAGAATTTGTTTAGAAATTCCTTTAAAAACTAAATGAAAGGAAATCATGAAGTATTCGCTTAGTCACTAAACATCTTAAATCAAGAGAAAGCACATACTAGCAATCCAGACTGTCCACATTTAATTTTGTGATTCTCTCGTCTCTCTGCTGAATCTGGTTTCCAGCTTTAAAAAATACATAAATAAATAAATAATTGTGAATAAACCCACCTACCAGCAACATGAAAATGTATTTGTTCCAATAAAATGGTATGTTGATACAATGATTAAGTTATTCTTTCCTCTATCCATTTCTACCTCTGCTACTTAATTTGTACTGAAAGAGTAATTCTACAATTAAACCTTTAATTTTTTTCCCATCTCCATTGCTGCCTGAACCTTTCTCTCTCCTCTTCATCTCTTCTCTCTGTCAACAGTTGCCAGGAGGCACCTTCTGCAGCACTTGTCCTCAGGTCCCCTTCCTCTCCTCTCTGACCACCCCATCACCATTACTGGGTCCTCAGTCCCTTCACGAAGTTCCTGAGAGATTACCTACCCCTCAGCAAACACAGTCCTTGAGAGATTACCTACCCCATAGCAAGCACAGTCCTTTAGAATCAAACCACCTCAGGTTGCCTTTTTATTTTTTTTTAAATCTTTTCAATGTTTATTCATTTTTGAGAGAAAGAGAGAAACACACCATGAGTTGGGGAGGGACAGAATGAAAGGCAGACACAGGATCCAAAGCAGGCTCCAGGCTCTGAGCTGACAGCAGCTCCGAGCCCGATGCGGGGCTTGAGCCCACAACCTGTGAGATCGTGACTTGAGCTAAAGTCAGATGCCCCACCGACTGAGCCACCCAGGCGCCCTTCAGGTTGTCTTTTCAAAAAGAGTTAACGGTCCAGGATGTTTAATGGATACTACTATCCCTTCTGGATGCCTAGTGGAGAATTATCCTGTATTTCTACTTTTTATACAGACCTTTAACATCAGTACTTTATTAAACATGATCTCCCAGAGAATCTCTCATGACAGTTCCATGCCAAGTCCCCCTACTCTTCGTTACACAGTACACCATTTCCTTCATAGCATTTACGACATTATTTATTTAATGCTTGCCTCCCTGACCAGACTGCAAGCCCCATGAGGACAGACACTTCATTCATCCATTCATCAATCGAGGACAAATATCTAGTACAGTGTCTCGCAAAACAAAAAGTATTCACTATGCATGTGCTGAATCCTTTAATGGAACCTGAGATGCTTATGTGCTTCAGTCAGGCCCTATGGGGGTGGGGAGGGGCAACAACAGACAGGGTCCTCCATTATGGAACTTACCATTTAGGACCCATATTGTTTGGGAAGGTTAGAATTTCATAAACTTACAATTCATTCGAAGCACAAGACACACTATCATGAGAAAAATACAGAAAAGGTGTGCTATAGATTATAAGCACCCAATAGGAAAGGAATCAGGATTGGAAGAGCTGAATGAACAACCACAGCCATCAGACAAAGTCACATGGATGAAGCCCCCGTGCTGGTGTTTGGTGGATGGATTAAATCCGGGCTGGGAAAGAGAGCAGATGGCATGCCACAGTGAGAGGAAGCTGGCGAAGCACAAGCCAAGGAAGGAGATGTGAATAAACCTGGCCTGTGAAGAAATGACCCGCAGACTCATGCTGCTCAGGACAGTGGCTAGGGAGCTGGAAACAGTGGATCAAATGCCAGGTTAGGAAGGGCCCTGACTGCAACAAAGAAGTTGTTATATTTGATGTCATGGTCAAGAAAACCTGTACAGGTTTGGTGCGGAGTATGACGCTGGCAACGGGAGAAAATTAGCCTACTAGTTACAGTCAACCACGTACCAAACCAAGGACAAGAGACAAGAAACCAACAAAGATTTGTTGGTCACTAGGGCAACAACAGTGAGAACAGACAAGTGACAAATACTGAAAACGCCCAAGTTCCCACAACTGCCACCTCTACCACAGAGAAGGAGAACAACAGCCAAAAGGAAGAAATCACTGGGTTTTGGTGGGGTTAGGAATTAACATGTATTCTTGGCCTCAGATCAATGTATACTACATCCCTGGGAGATGAGACCCAAAGAGGAGTGTTAGTGACAACTCTCAGTCCTTATACCGACTGTTAACTCTTGACACCAGTTCAATGAGGTTGATCTTCAGAATGAACAACTCAGACTCTAGTATGGGTCTAGCACAGCTCTGCCCTTTGAACAACCATAGAGTACTACACACAGTACTCCCAGAAGATGTGCTAAAGAACAGAGCCACATGGCCTCTCAAAGCATCAGGATCCACCCTGACAAGACAAAGCTGGTATTCCAAAGAGTGAAGCAAGCAACGGTAATACTTGCCTAAAATAAAAGTTTGCCTTAAAGAAATCATTTCAAAGAACCGAAACAAAGTGAAAAGCAGTCCTAGTTTATGAACAAATCACCAAAAGTAAACACATCATTAAGAAAGAAAGAAAGAAAGAAAGAAAGAAAGAAAGAAAGAAAGAAAGACAGACACTCAGGGAAGTAGACTCTTAAGACCTACTAGGACCAAAGAACCAACTATCTGTCAAAAAAACAAACAACTAGGTCATTATCTCTCAGGCCGCATTCAAGACTGAATTCTGTTTCTTAGGCACCATGGATATTTAGATAGATAA
The DNA here is from genome assembly GCF_023721935.1 of Panthera uncia. Lineage (NCBI taxonomy): Eukaryota > Metazoa > Chordata > Mammalia > Carnivora > Felidae > Panthera > Panthera uncia. The sequence continues at coordinate 49,074,391 of NW_026057577.1, read as the reverse complement.
ATGGATACTTACGGATTTTTATCAGAGTTTCTGGAAATAAAGACAATCTAATTGTAACTGCTTTGTCAACGAATTAGTTTTATTACTTTATTGTTCTGATTCAGGCAACGGAGAGCAACCATTTTTTAAAAGCTTGGAGCAATAGAAATTATCTAAGCTGACAGATGATTTTCAAGCTTGAAAGCTATGTTTTTTTTCCATTTATTTTCAAAGAGAGAGAGAGTGTGTGAGCGTGCAAGCACACAAGTCGGGGAGGGGCAAAGACGAAGAGACAGAACCCCAAGCAGGCTCCGCACTGTCAGCATGAAACCAAATACAGGGCTCGATCTGTGATCAAGAGTTGGACGCTTACCCAACTGAGCCACCCAGGCACCCCAAACTCGAAAACTATTTAAATGTGTTTCTCATATTATACCGTATTTTTGTAGCTAAGGAAATGCATACAAAGAAAACAAGACCAGAAAGAGCTAAGAATGTGGTACTAAGATTAGTATTCCATCATTCATCAGGACACATATCTATGCAATACTGATTTTATAAATGACACCATACAGGGTGATATGGTACAATGAACACGTCCTTCATGCCGTTTGCATCCGAGCATCACTTAGACCTCATTGTTTTTTGGGAAAAGATTCCAAGCTGAAGAACCAGTCGCAGTGTATGCTGGCATCCTGGCCTTGAAACAAAAAATTTAATCTCTCCAATCCCTTACTTCTGTATCTTCAAAGTGGGAATTTTACAGGGTGCCAGATACAACAATATCGTTGTTGTAAGCAAGCCACTAAAATAGCCACCAACAATCACCACCTCCTCCTATTCATCCCCTTGTGTAATTTATCCCCTTAAACGTGGGCTGGACCTACTGACTGGCTCCTAATGAAGACAACGTGGCAAACATCATGGTTATTACTTCCAAGATCATGTGATAAAAAGACTGTGACTTTCATCCCCAATGGAGAAGTCCCATGTAGCAAGGAACGGAAAGAGGTCTCTGGCCCAAACCCAGTGAGGAAGTGAGGCCCTCAGTCCAACAACCACCAGGTACTGAATCCTGCCACCAAGTCCGTGAATAAGCTACAAAGTGGCTCCCCTTCCAGTTTAGGATTCTGGTGAGATCACAGGCCTGGCTGACACTTCAATTGTTATCTTATGAAAATCCTGGCACCTAGCTAAGCCACACTCCAATTCCTGATTACCAGAAAGTGTAAGATAATAAATGCTCAAATTTTAAGTTGCTAATGTGGGGATAATTGGTTGTACACCAAGAGACAACACAGTGATGTAAATGCACATCAAATATATTATTTAAGGTTTAAAAAAATTCTAAGGGCGCCTGGGTGCCTCAGCTGGTTACGCGTCTGACTTTGACTCAGGTCATGATCTCATGGCTCGTGAATTTGAGCCCCCCTGTCAGGCTCTGTGCTGACAGCTCAGAGCCAGAAGCCTGCTTCAGATTCTGTGTCTCCTTCTATCTCTGCCCCTCCCCCACTTGTGCGCGTGCATGCGCCTTCTCTCTCAAAAATAAATATTTAAAAAAATTTTTTTTAATTCTAACTGGCACAATAGTAAAGAGGGCTTTTTTTTAAACTCCTTCTAAGAAGTTCCTTGTTTTACACAAAAGTAATCTATTTTTATCCAATGATCTAATATTTATCTAATAAATTTCAGTGATCTGAAATTTATGTAATTAACTCATCAGTGGAAAATCACGATTCATATCCCAAATTAGTCAATCAACCATCAGAAAAAAAAAGAAAAGAAAAGAAAAGAAAAGAAAAACTTTAGCAAATATATTACAAAGGTGTAAGTACTACTTGGGACACACAGGGCCAAAATATAAAGGGAGATTAAGAGTGAACATTAATATCAGACAGAAGTCTTTAGAGAAAACTAAGCATAGAAGAAGATTCTGAATGATAAAGAAGCAATCTACAAGGAAATACCAAACCTCACAACATACAGAAAAAACTAAGATTTCATTTTATAATCCCAAATTTTTCCTGAGTTACAGCTCTTAGACTGTATGGCACTTAAAATTATGTTAAGCAAATCTGCTAACAGAATTTATATCCCAGGTTCTCCCATAAGAAGCACGCTTTAAACTTTTCAAAGAGAGGGTTAACACAGATATCATCGCCACATGTAACATGGCCAGGAGGTAATGTGTGTGGTGGACTGAGTCACAGGCACCAACTCTTTGCCCCCTACGTCCCACCCCTGTCCCGTGTGACTGTGCACATCCTCTCTCCAGACACAGTGTGCTGCCCCTTCCACTGACTTTGAGCTCTGCCCTAAGACTTGCTTTGACCAACAGAATGTGTAGAGAAGTGACAAGGTGCCAGTTCTGATCTTTCTGGCACATCAGGTATTCGTGTTAACCTCGGGGAAACTTAAATTTTCGCAGGCGGAGCCTGTTTGGGATTCTGTCTCTTCCTCTTTGCCCCTCCCCCACTCGGGTGCTTGCACGCTCACACTCTCTGTCACACAAATTTATAGGTCAGTTGTTAAACCCTCTAATAAAAATTAAGTTATATCAACTTAAAAATAAATTATGTTAAAAACCAAAGTACTGAACCTCCTAACTTCCTAAATACTTTATTACTATTACATGTGTTTTTGAGGTTGTCTGCTGTACCCGTATGATGAGAAATAGCATATAATGGTGTGCTATTTGGGCAGCTCTTCCTGGTGACGTCATACTGGGTGCTTGAAATCAGCCATGACGGGAGTATATACACCACAGAAATGGGCAAATGCTACCAATCAGGGCTTACCTTCTCTTCCAGAGAGTGGGTTAGTATTCTCTCACCCTTAGAAATGCTTCCTGGCCCATTTCAGCCTGGGACCCCAAAACGAACACTTATGCAGCATACCCAAGCCTAACTCATGGCTCGAGGCAGGGCCACCAGTATCCCCCAGCCTAGACCAGCCAATCCACAGTCACCCAAGAGAACCCAAGTCCAAGCACAAACCCTGACTGAATAAGCTGATTTATGAGAGTTACTTATCCCGCATCATTGTGGCAATGAGTGACTAAAACACATGGTAAACTAGAGTTCGTTCAATTCGACTATCAGACAAGGAAAGGCTGGCATGTAAAAACAAAACAAAAACACTAACTTGGGACAGGCCCTGAAAGTGACATGGTGATGGGCAAGCAGTGAGCAACGGAGAAAAATGACACGCTCCAACAGCACAGGGAACCAGGAGCACTAAGGACTTCAGGAAGCATAAGGAGGACAGCCTGAGAAGCACACTGAGCAGGAATTTATTTAGCCCTCCCAGGCGCTGAGGATTTAGCACTGAAAATGAGAGAAGCACGTGATGCCCTCAAGACTAGTGGGAGGAACAGGGGAGCTCGCAGGCCATTACAGTCTAGGGAAGGGACAAGGGCACAGCGAAGAGGCACCCAGGCCAGTCCACGGGATCCAAGAAGGCTTCCCAGTGGACGTGACCTCTGAGCTGAGATGACTCCAACAGTTCAATGAGAAGAAACTAACTGCTAAGTAATGAGGAAAGCTGCAAGAATGGACAAAGAAAGATTATGCAGGAAAAGTGAGCAGGACTGGCCAGGCGTCTGGATCAAAATGCAGCAGAGCTGGCCCTGAAACACCAACTGGGTGAGGGGACAGCCCACTGCTGCTCCCCCTACACCCAGTGAGGGTACAGATCTTATTCTATACAACCCCATGGATAAGCACAGCCTCTGCTCCAACCTGTGCTCAGACCTTGATACTGCAACTGTCCCCACCTCTTCTTTGATGCTTTATCCATGTACCTGCCAGACAACCCTGAACACGTCCCAGAAACAAAACTCAGCAGCTCGAGGTCAGTCAGCATTTCCCAAGAGCAGCTATGCCCAAGTACCATCTATATAACTGGTATGGCATCCAAGTGAATTAACACAGTATTGCAGCCAGGACTTCCAGGAAACACTGCATCACAAAAGCAAAGAACACCCTGTACTCCCAACCGGAGAGAACATGCATACGTGGAGAACACCACATTCTTTATATATTTTTTGAAACCCAAGTATAAACCCTATTACAATTTGGAAGGTATGACTAAATTACCCAGCCAGAAAAGCAATTTTAACTGGAAAAATGAAATAATAAAGGTATTCTAAAACTTAATCTTTTAATTTCGGCTGTCCCGATTCATACAACTCTTACTGTAAGATTTTTGCTTTAGAATTAATTCTACATGTATGACTATCCTGCAAATAAGGTAAAAAGCAACTTCATTTTAGCCACGTTGGTAAATCAACTACACTACAGTCATCCCACTAGGTGACAATTTGAATACTGAAACACGGAAAATAAAATATTTGACAAGGCTTTCATTTAAAAATATCTCAGGATACACTTCCATCAAGCACCAATCTCTTCTTCTGAGATTGTTAGCCTGCAATGAAATATTAAAATTAACAAGACCATTTTCTTCAGAGACTTGTATAAAAACTCCATAGGAATGCCACAGACAGGATATAATCATTTCATTTTTTAAAAGAAAAGTAAGTTAAATCACTAAGCTGTTACTTTCTCCTCCTGTTTAAATATACACCTAAGGCATTCCTGGTATAAAAACCAAAATATAAACTGTGGAGGAGACATAACACAGGCACCCTGTTTTATTTTCTTGCTTCTGCTGGACTTTACTCTCGGGTATCCTGTATATTTGATTCTTTTTTCACCAAATATTTTCTCCGCTTAGCTGAATCTCTGCCATGTCAACTTCAACTTTCCCAGATCTTCTTGTTCTAATCATAGCACAGCAAACTGTAGTAAAAATAACCAAGGAAAGCTTCCTTAAAATGCCATGGACTTATAACAAAAAGCAGCATCAGGATTAAGATTTCCAGAAATATTATGGCCAAAGTCACCACATTGCCACCAACTCTGAAACAGCATGTAAATACTAAGTGTAATTCTCTCTCTCTCTGTCTCTCTCTCTCTCTCTCTCTCTCTCTCTCTCTCTCACACACACACAGACACACACACACATTACATTAACCACTAAAAGGCAGACATTTCCCTCAAAGTGCAGAACATCAATATGCTAATGTCTTACCAGGTGTAATTAAGGTGAAGGTTATTAGACTTAGCTCTAATTCCTACCTTGACCTGTATTATTTCTAAAGTTCAACTCAAAAACTCAGCCTTTTCCCTTCATGTTTAAGATAGCAAAGGCAGAGGCATGAAAAATGAATGGTCTAGTAAATTCTCAAAAAGCAATTATAGCCCACCAGTGGCAACAGACACAGAAGTTAGCCATGTGGGAGCATCTAATGGGCCTCTGCTTCCTGTGCTACAGTAAGGGAGCCTGAAACCCATCATCCCTAAGCCATATGAATTTTGCCTGGTTACACAGACACTAAGTACTCAAACTATATACCATTTAGGCCAGTTAGATTATTTAAACGATTTCAACTTTCATTCCTTATTTTAAAAATGCAGATAATTCTATGGAATTTCTCTTTCATGAATGGTTGATCTATGCAAAACATGTATGGTAACTTTCAAACTTCAGTATACATAAAAGTGAAAAAAATAGATATTAAACTTTTTTTAAAAATCCAAAGAAACAAAAGCTAAGTCATTTGGTAAAAATGTTTTATTAGCCATTTTGAAATTGTTTAGGTACTGAACTCAAGGACACAGGGAAGCTCTTCAGGAATGGGGACAGAGGGTGAATCAGAGGTCTGAATAACCAGTTTTTGAGAGGGCTCTTCCAACTCACCATTTCTTTAAAGATTTTACAATTTGTGGGGCACCTGCATGGCTCAGTTGGTTAACCATCCAACTCTTGACTTAAGCTCAGGTCATCATCGCATGGTTCATGAGTTCAAGCCCTGCACTGGGCTCTGCGATGACAGCACGGAACCTGTTTGGGATTCCGTCTCCCTCTCTACCCCTCCCCCGCTTGCTCTCTCTGAAAAATAAAAACAGACTTGAAAAAAAAAAAGATTTTACAATTTGTTATAAAAATACAAAATATTTAAATGATGTCCCAAAAAGTGATCCTGGAAACAAACTATTAAAAAACATCCAAGTGTTTTCAAAGAGAATGGGGGACACAAGTTAGGAACAGGCAGCTTACTTGGCCAGGGATGCAGTATAGGAAGATCATTTACAAACGTGTTGAGGAAGCACTGACATTCATAATCCCAAATCTGAGTCTCACGATGGCAGTTTAAGTATACTTGGAAAAAATCAGTCAATGTTATATTACATTTGTAAATAGAGGGCAAACATCCAAGTTTCAAATTACTAAGAATGACTCAGACAGACAGCTAGACTGGACACCTTATTTAAAGGTTCTATTAAACATCATTTGAATTTTCAATCACATTGGTAATGCTAAGCTTTCAAATGTTAGAGGCTTTAGGCCTAGACCTGACACATAACTGGGACGTCCATCTCGAGTCTGACATTTGCTTCTGTCAGCTTGGGCAGCTGCTTGGGGCTACAGCATCCTAGAGTTATGGGGCCTGTTCTTACAGCTGTGATAAATGGTTTCATAAAGTGCTCACGGCACCAATGATGTCATCCAGTGAAGCTCAGGAATAAGCAAACCATGAATTGGAGTTAAAAGGGAAATAAAGGGGGAGAATGACTAATACTTGATGTTCAAACAGATGAACAAAAAAATTAACATTATCTCTATGAAAATAGATAATGAACATTGTATTCTCTAAAGTAGTATAACACTAGCTTTTTAGAACAAGTCCCCCGGATTTATGCTTTATCACCATGTTTTTTGTTATTTCTACATAAGCAAAAATGACAAGTAATGATACAATGTCACATTTTTAAATTTTTTTTAATGTTTATTTTTTTTTTTTGAAGGAGACAGAGACAGAGTGTGAGTGGGGGAGGGGCAGAGAGAGAGGCACAGAATCCGAAGCAGGCCCCAGGCTCTGAGCTGTCAGCACAGAGCCCCACGCAGGGCTCGAACACACAAACCGCGACATCATGACCCGAGCCGAAGTTGGATGCTCGACTGACAGAGCCACCCAGGCGACCCTACAGTGTCACATTTCTTTTTAAAAAAAATTTTTTTTTTAATGTTTATTTATTTTTGAGACAGAGACAGAGCATGAACAGGGGAGGGTCAGAGAGAGAGGGATACACAGAATCTGAAACAGGCTCCAGGCTCTGAGCTGTCAGCACAGAGCCCAACACGGGGCCTGAACTCACGGACCGCGAGATCATGACCTGAGCCGAAGTCGGATGCTCAACCGACTGAGCCACCCAGGCGCCCCCAGTGTCACATTTCTAAAGGTAACAATTGAACCTAATTTCTGGCACTGAGAGACCCTCACAGACTCTGCCCTGAAGGAAACAAAGGATTAAAATCAGAGTCTAGGGGCACCTGGGTAGCTCAGAGCCTGCTTCAGATTCTGTCTCCCTCTCCCTCCCTCCCTCTCTCTCCCCTCACCCCCACTTGTGCTCTCTTTCTCTCCCTCAAAAATAAATTAATATTAAAAAAAAATCAGAGCCCATAACTGAGAGTTTAAAAGTATGTTCAGTCACAATTCAATTTCTGATGTCTGCCTATAACTAGTGGCATCTCGATAAATCCTGGGCTCCAAAAACCGTCAAAATGATTTATCACTGAACACTTTAAAAAGTATATCCTTTATCAATGATTAATGACCGAAAAGATCATTTATCCAGATATCTGATTGAATGGCAGAAAGAAGGGTTTTTAAGATTTATCCACTGCATGTTGTAGAGAGAATGAATATCAAACAATGGCGGGGGTGGGGGAGGAGGTGCAGGAAGATGTACAAAAAAAGGTACATTGTTTCAATGATTAGCAAATGCCTTTTAATTTCCATGCCATCAATCCCAATTCCAGAACATTTTAACCTGGAGTAAAACCAAAGCATTAGCAATATAGGACAAAAACACAATTATGTTAAGCCTTACAAGGATAAAGAAAATTTTTCTCTGCAAAATATTTTAAAACCCAAGTTGGAGAAAATTTCAAATCTGGGAAGAAGGTCCTACCAGAGGAGGAGGAGGAGGGAGGAGGAAAGGTGGAATGGACTAGAATTTGAAGAACAAAATAAAGGTCATCAATATTTGAAAAGTGAAAAATTCAAAGCAGAATTGCAAAGGTTGCCAGGGAATTCCAAGCACTTTCAAATGGCTTATTAGTACAAAATACCATAACTTTAGACCTAATTTGCCTTTCCTTTTTTAAACAATAAAGGGGCCCCTAAGCAAGTATTACAAGAGCACTTTCAAGACTCTTAACTAGGGGCACCTACATACCTCAGTCAGTTAAGCAATCGAGTCTTGATTTTGGCTCAGGCCATGATCTCATGGTTCATGAGTTCAAGCCCTGCATCAGGTTCCACACTAGGAAAATGTGGAGCCTGCATGGGATTCTCTTTCTCTCTTCTCTACCTCTCTCTTCTCTCTCTCAGCTCCTCCCATGCGACTCTCTCTCAAAATAAATAAACATAAAAAAAACTTTTTTTTTTTTTTTTTAAAGACACTTAACTACTTGGGACAAAAAACTGCATGCAAGTCTCTCTTTACATGCAGACATTTACTAAGTTAGTGAAAGCATCAAACAGCTTGTCTAACCATGTTCCACTGGCTGGGATAGTGAACACGTATTTGAAAAGCATCGAACTGAAATAAATACCCTGTAACTCCCAACAGTCCACCACTCCTAGCTCAGTGTTCATCATATTAAACTAACATTGGCCTAGTCATGGTCTTTGCTCTTCATTCTGTGAAACTAGTGTAACTTTTTTCCCTTCCACTTGACGGTCTAAAAGAACTAAATTTAGGAAGCCACATTTTACATAATGATCTATAAAGTCAATGTGTCTGTAGAAACAATGAACAAGGAGTAACAGAAATGTAGATCCTAATCCAGATTTTTCTGATGACTCAGAAAAATGATTTCAACTATGGCTTCTCATCTCTCTGGGCCTTAGTTTCATCATCTGTAACATCAAAGAGCTGGGTTTATAGTGATTCTAACATTTCCTAGTCACATTTGTAATGAAATACCCAGAATCTTTTCTTGCCAAAAAAACCCAAATTAGACCCATGCTTAACAACTCATGTGTGAGTATGGGGTGGGTTACCACCCACCTCCCTGAAACCCACTCATCAATCCCCACCTATAATCCCCGTTCTGGAGGATTTCTAAGGTCCCACCTGGTTCCCATCCTCTGATACAGTCATCCATGTACTACCCTTTGATAAATCACCTCCCAAAATGAAGAGTGTGTCCATGCCAGCCTACTGCTAAGAGGTTAGAACCTGGCTAGAACATGGTCAAGTACATTTCAGAGAACTAGGGAATGTCCTATACAGGACATCTTACTCCATTTCAATTAAAAAGCAATCAATTACTTCAAATGTAGCTTTCTAAAACAAAGAATACTAACTCATTAGAACCGTGCCTTCTTGCACAGCTCCAGACCTATATTGGATTCTGGATACTTTGGATTCTACCAGCTATAGGCTTGACCATCCCTACCTACAGCCCTTGAAAGTCAACCCTATCCAATAAGATGTCCCCATTCTGGAACAGGAATAAAGCCACAAAGTTACCTCCGTCAGAGAGACACAATCCATAAACTGAACTGAACCATGAGATTTCTCTCTCAATAATGTAAGTTAATAAACAAAGAGACTAGACTAAGAAGGTAGGAATATGTGAACAGAGACCACCCACAGAAAATGCTTTGACACAACAAATATTTTTAAATAACCATTTCCATCCTTTCCTCTACCTACATGCAAACTGGCAATAAATAGTCAATAATCTCCTAAATATTGTTCAAATATAAGCCTCAGCGAAATTAGAGTCTGATCAATAGATCCTTATTACATAAAGCTGTTTGCAACTACTCCAACAATTTAAGAGCTATTGGTATTGTTCATACATTTATCTAACAGAATCTTAATATTTCCTTTCAAATCTGAAAAAAGGAAAAAGTCACACTGAAGTTTTCCCCGACAGTTTATTAACTACACTCTAAGTACTAAAAATCAAAGTGCAGGGGTACCTAGGTGGCTCAGTTGGTTAAGCGTCCGACTTCAGCTCAGGTCATGATCTGGTGTGTGGGTTTGAGCCCCATGTCGGGCTCTGTGCTGACAGCTTGAAGCCTGGAGCCTGCTCTGAGTTCTGTATCTCCCTCTCTCTCTGGCCCTCCCTTGCTTACGCTCTGCCTCTCTCAAAAAATAAACAAACATTAAAATTTTTAAAAAATCAAAGTGCATACATAGCTTAAAAAAAGTCTTCTTAATGAACACTTTTGTTTACATAAAGGGTTCTAGAATACAGAACACAGTAACTCATGGAAAATAGTGAGTATTACAAATCTTGGTAGAAATTCATTTTCTACTTCTGAAAGCTATTGGGGTCTCTTGAATATGATAAAAATCAAGCCGTGTTCTTCTTTCTTTTCCATTAAATCCCTTAGAAACATCAGCAACAATTTAGGAATGTAAATGGATTTTCCATTTGCATTTATACTTAATGATGACTTAAACAGAAGGAATACAATTTAATTTTTTTTTAGGTAGATTGAGCCCAGAGGAATAGGTTTAGAAAAAAAACAAAGAAAGAAAGAAAACTTATTTTGACTAGCAAAACAAAAAGTATGTCAAAAGGGAAAATCTGTTTAAAAGAACGAAACACAACCATCAAAAAGACCCAGTTATCATCGAAGAAAAATTTCAAAACACGGCAGCCTGATGGCCTGATGCCCGGTCTGAGGGTAATGGATTATGGGGTACCCATCCTCTGCACAACAGAACATTTAACACAGAGGAACACTTCTCACTAAAGTCCACAAATATCTAGTTGGTTTCATTTCACTTTTTAGATTCTCACTCCTTTTGACTCCTTTTACGATCTTCAACTTTACGTGTGACTGTAACTAATGTTCAGAAACAAACTTTGTAAACAGGAGATGTGCGTATCATAACACACAATCTCACATAGGGCAAATCAATAGTTCCAACAGATACTAGCTCAATAATAAGATAAGTTCTGCAAAGACTTCCTAAGTCAGCACTCCTAGGAGTCCAAATGGTACCTTCTTCCAAGAAAATATGCTTCCCCTGACATTTTAGGAGTAGCAAACAAAAACTTACCACATAGCTTTTTTTCTAAGTGTTCTCATATTTAATTTTCTAATACCAGATATGTGACCAAAGCAAAACCCATTTTTCTCCCAGAACACAAATCACTACAGAAACCTATGTCAACTGTGTGTTTGTCTGTGTGCATAATAATATACATATTTTTTAAAATCATTCAGTCCACTAAAAGAGAAATAAAATGGTACTCATTCAGAAATCCTCATTTACATAATGGTTTACGTACAAATCTATAGGTTCAGTTTTAAACTAAGGACATGGTGTTTCCTCTTTCCAGCTTCCTACCTACATGAGTAATAACAACATAGAAACCACAGAACACGGTACTTCAAGTATTGGTGATGCCATGTCCATCCTAAACTCCTTGGAGTAGTGGGGAGTAGACACTGTAAGAGACAGTGCAATGCAATTCAAAGCATTTAAGTGCTCTGCCACTGATTTTATCTGAATACTCTCAGAATTGACTATTCTCAGAATGTAGAACTATGCATAATAACACCAAAATCATATCTAGTAATTCTTGATAGATAATACTCATTTTTTAAAGAAATGGAAAATTCCAAATCTAGACAAAAATACAAAAGACAGTGATCCAGCTGCCATTATCAATTCATGGTCATTCAAGTTTCCTCTGTCCCTGATGACTTCCCACCTTCCCAGGCTCCATTTCATTACATCCATGAAAATTTCTGTATCTCTCTCTAAAAGGTATTTTTTTCAACCTAACCACAATGTCATCATATCTAAAAAAATGAACAGCAACTGTTTAATAACTTTCTAGTGGATGCTCAATTTCCCCAGTTTTCATAAAAAGTTTAGTTCGTATGAAAAAGATGCAAATAACATTGATACACTGAAAATGATTGATACGTTTTTAAATATTTCTTCAATTTTTAGTTCACTACTCCATGTTATAATTCATTGCAATTTATTGAAGAAACAGTATCATTCATCCTGTATACAGTTTCCCATGGTTTAGATTTTGCTGACTGCACTCCTGTGGTGTCATTTAACAGGTCCCTCTCTCCCCTGTACTTCTTATAAAACGGCAGATCCAGAGCCGAAAAGAATCAAGTTTTTATTTTCTTTTTCCTTTGTGCTAGAATACCTCCTAGGTGGTGTCATAAACTTCCATCAAGAAGTACATAACGTCTGACTGCCTCTGTGACGTTAGTAGCTATTTATAATTACTGAATCCTTTAATTTATTAGTGTATGCAAAATGGTCACATTCTGTATCTGGCAATTCTTCTGCATTCAAAGGCTAAAATATTTTTACAAAGTAAAATATCAATCATTCGGGTATCCTGAGGTACAATTCAATTTGTAAAGGCAGGATACATAATTACTTTTTCTATCTTTAAGGGTTTTTGTTGTTTATTGCGTTAAGAACACATGAGTTTTTACCCTTTTAACTTTTTAGATGCATAATACGTTATTAACTACAGGCACAATCATTTTTAAATTTTAACGTAGGTTTGCATTTATGTAAAACATTTAGCTCATTCCCAAGTCAAAGCTACAAAACAAGATGTATGTTTCTTCTACCTTCCCTTGCCTCACACCCCAAACTTTTTTTTTTCCTCCCAGTTTTAACATGAGCTGCCTCTCAGTAGGAGTCCCCATGGACCATTCCCTCCTTGAAACACTACCCTCTCCTGGCTCCTAAGACATCATCTTCTCCAGGTTTTCCTTATCTCTCTGCTCCCTCTTCCTTTCTCTCAAACATGTACCTCCTGGAGGTCCTTGGATTCAAACCAGGACCACTTGTCACCTCTATGCCTTCTATCTAGCAAAGTATCTTTTTCTTTTATTTTTTTTTTATTTTTATTTTTTTGAGAGAAAGAGAAAATGAGCAAGGGAAAGGGGAAGAGGGAGAGAGAGGATCTTAAGCTGGCTCCCCACTCAATACAGAGCCCAATGCAGGGCTTGATCCCAAGACCTTGGTCATGATCTGAGCCAAAATCAAGAGTCAGAAGCTCATAGGACAGGGACACCCAGGTGCCCCATAACATATCTATTCTTATGCCATTCAGCACTATTTATATGCTAGTGACTACAAATTTCTATCTCCAGTCAGAAATTTTCCCCCTGAGCTCTAGACTCAAGTACCCAATTATCTATGAATTTTGGTTCTTGAATTTTTTTTTTTTTTTTGAGAGAGAAACACAGAGACAGAGACAGAGACAGAGAGAGAAAATCCCAAGCAGGCTCCTCCATGTCAGCACAGATCCTGAAGCAGGGCTCAAAGTCATGAACCATGAGATCATGACCCAAGCTGAAATCAAGAGTTGGACACTCAACCGAATGAGCCACCCTGGGGCCCCCATGCTTGGATTTCTAACGAGTGCCCTAAATATGTACAAAGCAGAACCTTAAAGAACTACTGCTTCCCCCAAAAGTGTTCCTCTTCACCTTCTCTGTAAATGACACCCAATGGCTCCAAGCAAAAACCAGTTATCATCCTTGATTTTTGCCTCTGCCTCACACACGCTACTCAGTCTTGTTAGTCTAAGTCCTCTTTTTCTACTCTGAGTCCCGTCTTCTGCATCTCCTGTGTTACTCCCCTCCACTTAGGCACCTCAATGGCCTCCTCACCGACCTCCTAGCTTCATGCCCCCATCCACACAATTCATCACCCAGAATCCACAGTGGTCCTTTTCAAGACCAATTTGAACACATGACCCTCAAGTGTGAAATGCACCAGGGCCTTCTTCCATAATTTAATGATCCTCTCAAGGTCCAAAAGGTCCTCTGTGATCAGCCCTGCCTCCTCTCCAACTCTCTTCCATTGAATTCTCCTCCTCCCTGCCCCCCCCTCAAGGCTAAACCACAATGACCTTCTGCCCACCCTCAAATGTGCCAATGTCTTCCCTCTACCTTATAATCTCAGCTCATGTGGTTCTCAGTGCCTACAAACTCTTCACCAAACTTGTCTCCCATTCTTTACATGGCTGGCTCTTCCTCATCCCTTCAGGTCTCTGCTTAAATGTCACCTCCTCCCACCATACTAACTTCTCTTTGATATAGGCCTTGTGCCTTGCTTCCTGCTCCCTGCACTGGCTAGTATAATGCACTGTATGCAGGACACTACTCACTGGGCATGGGCAGATTGAATCCCAGCCTCACAGAGTATCTCTTATCTCTTTCTACCTCGCTTGGCAACTTTGATTTTTTTTATTTTCTCTAACCAAAAATACAGACCATTCAGCCCAACTCTTGATCTTATTTCACTGTATCATGTGGCTGACAAATACTCCTTATAATGAAAGCTACACTAAGCATCCCATTCAGAAAAAGGTCTTTTAGGATGTAGACCCCCAAGCTACCCCAATATAGAATTCAGGGAGCCATGAACTGGGATGATAAAACTCCACCTTTTTTTCTCCTCCCCCTCTCCCCCCGCAATCAACCTCTGAAATTTAGCTTTTCTACTATCAAGGTGGACTACAAACTATAATATGAGTTTCAATGCCTGGGATTTGGTCACCAATAGAAATATTCAGATTTCATTATAATTTGGTATCTTGAACTCTTGAAATCTCATTTACTCTCCTCAGTACCTTGAAATTAGAATTATTAAACACACTGCTAGAACTTGTCAATGCTTTAATAAAGCAAATCTTTTCTTATATTATACTTTTTTACTATTTTGACATCTGTATCTCAATATAATTGGTTTACTTTGTAATTCTTTTGTTTTATGCATTTCAAGTTTTGCAATGGTCCACATCCTAGTGATATAATGAAAGGGTAAGAGGTAGAAGAGATCCACCCTGGTAGGGAAAAGCATTCATTCTCTGACTTGCTCAGAAATGGCAGCACATGGTGACAATAAAAAGGAGACAGAACTTTTTGTCAGCTTTAGTAATTTTTTTGTTGTTGTTAATTCTCTTCAGGTCATACATTCCCATTTGCCTAAGTGAATCGCAGCCACCACCCCTTCCTTGGAACCCCACTCATCTCTCCAGACTGCCAGTGGAGCTCATGAACACACAGAAGGTTAAAGAATCCCTGAGTAGGAGCTTCCATACAGTTTAACAGTAAGGACAACATGAAAATTCATAAAACTAATTAGGGAGCTAATTTCAAGTCTTTTTGGGGGGAAGGGGCTGTTAATGTTTGTTTGTTTGTTTATTTAGAGGTGGGGAGGGGCAGAGAGAGAGAGAAGAAGAGAGGATCCGAAGCGGGCTCTGTGCTGACAGCAGTAAGGCCAATAAGGGTGAGACCATGACCTGAGCTGACGTTGGACGCTTAACCGACTGAGCCGCCCAGGTGCCCCTTCAAGTCTTTGATGTAGAAACAAATATCCCTAAAAATTTGACGAAAACAGAAGAAAAGGTGTAGATATGTAATAAACTTTTAAAATAAGAAAAATATTTTCAAAATACATTAAAATTGTTAATATATCCCATTAATGTATTAATGTCACTAAAATTGACAGGAAACGATCCTTGTTGTAATCATATATGCAATTCCTACAAACCAGTAAGAAAAAGACCCAATTAAAATGTCAACAGACATAAATAATCAAGTTAGAGAAAAAAACTAATCATCTGCCCACACACACAACTTTCAACCTCACTAGTATTAAAAAATTTCAAATTCAAACAATGGGATAATACTTTCATCTATGAAGTTAACAAATTCTAAACAAAGATAATACCATTACAAAAAAGAAAAATATGAGAAAAATACTCAAACATTATATTGCTTTTCTCAAGGTCAATATGGCATACATATCCGACATCTCCAAAATGTATCTACTCTTTTATGTCAGCAATGCAACTTCTTGGAATTTGTCCTGAGAGGAAGATCATACATGTGAGCCACGATTTATGTCACAGTATGATCACAGCATGGTGTGCAATCATAATTTTTTTTTTTAATTTTTTTTTTCAACATTTTTTATTTTTTTTATTTTTGGGACAGAGAGTGACAGAGCATGAACGGGGGAGGGGCAGAGAGAGAGGGAGACACAGAATCGGAAACAGGCTCCAGGCTCCGAGCCATCAGCCCAGAACCTGACGCGGGGCTCGAACTCACGGACCGCGAGATCGTGACCTGGCTGAAGTCGGACGCTTAACCGACTGCGCCACCCAGGCGCCCCAGATAATTTTTTTAATAAGTGAAAACAATCCACGTATCCAAAAAGAAATTCATTATAATATATTCATACAATGGGACATCACTTAAAACAGAAGTAGAGTATTTCTAACATGAAAAAGCTTAAAATTTATTAGGTAGAAAAACCACTAATTTGTAAGTCTACTCTGAGACACGTCTTGTTTTGTTTTTCAAGTATATACCTGTACACAAAATCTAGAAGGCCATCAGGATTTCCAGAGCACTACCACCTCTAGGTGGGAATTCTAACAACAATCTTGGGGGCGTCTCCCCAGACACACTTTCAGCTACCTCCACATCAAGGCAGCACAGCCTTCTGCTTAGTATTTTCCTGACCCTATGTGTCTTAATAAAAATACAACACAGAAAATCAGTACCCCAGCTGTCATCAGTAATTACAATCTCAATACTCTTACCACTAAATACTTCTCAAAAGCTGGGTGAGAAGAAACAAGGTTCAGGGATCCTAACCTCAAGGATATAAAACACAACTTTTCTCTGCTGGTCTGCATCTAGATTAGGCCAGATCAACAGAGAAGCAGTTTTGGCTCATAACCTAGCATCCAAAGAGCCACCGCTCGTACATCAAATGTACCATTCCAGGCCCTCACGGACTTGCTTTTCCTGAATTAGCTTTGGTGGAATATTCCATCAGCCTGTACTGGGCACTGTTATAATAACCATGCCTATGAAATTCACCTGTGTCCATTCCAAATGAGAGCAAGAGGGGTCACCTGGGAAGAATTCTGCCTGGGCTTAGCATCCCAAGTCCACAGGGCTTGGTCTGACTTAAGGTCTGTATTTATCTTACAGCAGTGATTTTTAACCTTATGTCTGAGGTATGGTCCTATATGCCCTTGAACACTTGATGAAAGCCTTGACTCCTTTCACCATAGGCACACATTGTTCTTTGGTTACTTCAGGGAGTTTACAGACATCTCCCCAGACTCCGGGTTAAGAACCCCCATCTTATGGACCAAGTTCCCTTTTCGCAAGGTCTGGTTTCACATGGGCTTCAACCAGTTTAATTTCCCATCTAACACCCATCCTCAACCAGTAGACAGTTCGTTTGGTATACACTTGCAATACTGCACACCTGGTTCCAGTTCACATCCCTTTACTGATTTCTTACATTGTTTTGCTGAAGCACATATTCTAGAAAAGTGGTTTGGTTCCCCCCGCAGGCTTGGGGGGCAGGGAGGGGAGCAAAGGTAGGAAGAGGAATATAAACAACAAAACATCATACTAATTTCACAACTTAGTGTGACAGTCATTGATGTGACTGTACTTAGCATGATAGTCATTAATGTGATTGTACTTAGCGCGATCGTCATTAACGCGATTGACCATACATTTCCAGTTTTCTCCTCTTCCAGGCACTTATTAACAGCACTCCACTTCCTGGTTGTAGGCCAACTAACAAGTTCTAGAAAAGGAGATATGAGCAGAAGTGGCATGTATCATTTTGCAGATCAGCACATTTAACTGCCCATGGAAACCGCCTGAGCTCTGTTCCTCTTGGAAACCATTACAAGCAAGCCTGGAAACAGAGGCTACTCAGGCTGTCCCCATGGCCCTGGGAAGACCAGGTGGTGCTTCTACCTATAGCATAATCCAGCCTAAAAGGACTGATGTGTAAGAGTAAGAACCTACAGACCTCTCACCCATGAACCTAGACCCCAAGATGTTCTAAGACAACACTGGGCTGGCAGCGATTGCATCCTGGTGGCACGCTGGGATTTTCAGCACGTCCCGCGATATGTGGACCACTGCTGGGGCAGGGCCACTGACAGGGAGCACTGAAGAGCACCGTCTAGGATAGGGAAGCAGACAGGCTCAGGCTGGGTTTCAGAAGCATGGACTTGGTTGGGCTAGCCGGATAACAGGTCAGAGTCTAGGTCCATTGCTCAGGCCATCCCCTGGGCCCAGCCCGGATGCACTCTCACCTACGGGGAGGGGGTACAAGAGAGGGACAAACAGCTTCCATCAAATATTGTTCATCTGTTAATCACTGCTGAGAAGAATACAATGAATGTGCTTCCAGTCGCTGAGCGCTTCCTAGGACTATTTTGTCCCTGGTTATGTAGATCCTAAAAAGCACTTTAAGGCAGTTCACAACGCATGTACATTTTTCTCCAAGAAAAAAAAAAAATCAGTTCAAGGGAAAAGAGATAAGGATTTTTTTTTATTTAAAAATAATGAGGCCAAGACTGAGTTTAATTTTCAAAAAATCGAAACACAACACCCTAGGATTTGAGGTTCTACGCACTATAGATAGCAAGGCCACAAATTAGGCTTTTTTACAATGTTCCTAGGCAACACGAGGAAGCAACAGATCAGTTACATGAAAAGCAACGTTCATAAAAAACAAACAAACTGGTGACTCTAAAGCAACACAACTCTCAGGACCCAGACCAGGGAGAAATTGCTCCCTTGTGTCCTCATAATGAGGCCACTGTGCAACACAATCCTTACTGTCAGTAAGAGTTTCAAGGGACTTTTCTCAAGAGTGTGTCTGGGTATAAGCTGACAGCTTCCAACCAAAGGACTATTAAAAACAACGAATTCCAAGGGTCTAAAGTAGGTTTTCAGAAACTCAGTCTGGTGAGCTAAAGAGATTCAGCAACAAATTTTAGACTACAAGAATCAGAGATTCATATATTAATAAATTTTAATAAAGTAGATACCCTGGTTGGTGGGGGGCGGGGGGGAGGGTGGACATAACCTAGCCTCCAATTCCATGAACTATATTTGAAATTTTTTTTAATTATTATTTAGATTATTAAAATTTTAACATTTTCACCATCAAAATCCACTAGGATGTCCAAGGGCTCTTTGGAAACATCTAACTCAGACCAATATACAATTGGTCATATAGTAAATTGGAGCAAATGATGTGCAAATAAGGCATGAGGATAACAAATGAGTTTTAATTACAAAAACTAGACTGACTACATATTCTTCAAAAATTCTCTGTAACTATTATGCTCCTGATCTAGCATTACATCAATGAATGGCTGTTAATTCCTAATTGTATTCTCCATTAAGTACCTGGTACCTCAATTACCTTCAAACACAAAAATGTGATGTGTTAAAGATGGAGGTGCTGGTACAGAGGATCCTGTCCCTAAACAGAAAGCATTCTCACCTTTCTGCAAAAGTCAGAAACAGCTGCTAGGAGGCAGGGGGGGTGGGGGGGAGGGGGGGCACCTGGGTAACTCAGTGGGTTGAGGGTCCGACTTCGGCTCAGGTCACGATCTCAGAGTTCATGAGTCCAGGCCTGTGTTCACAGAGTTCATGAGTCGGGCTCTGTGCTCACAGGTCAGAACCTGGAGACTGCTTCGGATTCTGTGCCTCCCCCTCTCTCTGACCCTCCCCCATTCATGCTCTGTCTCTCTCTGTCTCAAAAATAAATAAACATTAAAAAAAAAATTTAAAAAAAAAAAAAAAACAGCTGCTATGGAAATAGCCACTATGGAAATGGCAGGGCCATATTTCCCTCAAAAAAAAAAAAAAAAAAAATTAACTGTAGAGTTTTTTCCATACAAGGGAAAATGGAAATCCAGAGCTCCAGAATCAGGCTTCTCAAAGGAAGGTACTTGAACCCCAATGGTGTGTGCTAGGTGATGTGCACAGGGAAGCCTCAGTGAACATGGGACATCAAAGACATCCAGTGTAGACTAGTACACAGTCCTTTAAAAGTTTTTTCAAATATTATATGTATGATAGAAAGCAAAATATATGTGGTCCTGGAGGTCAAAACAGACCTTGTCAAACAAAATTCTGGAGCTTTCAAGTATATTGCCAAACCCCAGGAATTAGCATGCATGATCACTAATTCAGGAAATCTAAAGAGAAGGCAAGGAAATTTAGTATCAATTATTGGTTAAGGGAACGAATTCAAATTCACTTACAACAGAAATTTAAAATATACGTAAAACACACATATATGTAAAATAGACTTCATTGTATACTTACCAACATGTTGGGAAGTGGACAACCACTGTCATCCCCCAGTAATACTACCATCATTTGTACTAATGATATCAATGGCATCACTGGGATTGGTGTTTTTAAAAAATGCCTCCAACATCTCTGTCACTCCAGCAGAGCTACTTTATACTTAGTTTCCTAATACAGATTAAAAAAAAAAATACAGGAAAAACCGTTCAGGCCAATGTAACAAAGCACTACAAAAATAGTGGCTTAAACAACAGAAATGTATTCTCTCACAGTTCTGGCAGCTCCAAGTCTGAGATCAAAGCCGTGGCAGAGCCACGTTCCCTCTGGAAGCACCAGGGAAGGATCTGTTCTAGGACCCTCCTAGTCTTTGTCACTAGTCTGGCTCCTTATTGCCAACCATCACCAAATGGCTTTATATCTGAAGTTACGCTTTAGAGCACATGATGGGGGTGGGGATTTGCTACATGTGAAGCTTGGAGAACAATACCTATCATGAAAAAGTCATTAAATAAATCTTCATATTCATTCTCCTAACTTGGGTCTCCCACACTCACTAAGACTTCATCCTGAAACACAGGATTCAGATTTATAGATACAAGTATATATAAAACATGGCAACTCCAAATTCCAGTATGTTTTTCATTCCAAGGCCCCACTACAATGCTTTACATACTCCTTACCCCCACCCCAACACCATGTGGAAATTAACCAAACTCATCTTTCTAGATGCAACTCCCTGCAATTCCCAGATTTTATTCTTTTTTTTTTTTAATGTTTATTTTTGAGACAGAGAGAGACAGAGCATGAACGGGGGAGGGTCAGAGAGAGGGGGAGACACAGAATCCTAAGCAGGCTCCAGGCTCTGAGCTGTCAGCACAGATCCGGATGTGGGGCTCGAACTCACGGACCGTGAGATCATGACCTGAGCCGAAGCCGGACGCTTAACCAACTGAGCCACCCAGGCAACCCCCAGATTTTATTCTTTAGAAAGGTCCTTAGGTCCTTACTGACCGTCTATTTACTCTTATTTGATCTGCACATCTAATTTGATCCCTTGACTTCCAAGTCTATGGCAGATTAAAAGCAACAAATTAAAGCGAGGGAGGGCGGGTGGAGAAAGCTACAGAAATACAGAACAAAGCAGAGCAGTCTGAGAGTACTAAGTAAGAGGATGACAGCCCTACACACCTTCTCTCTTGCTCCCGAATGCAACACCTTTAAGGTCCAGCAAGGTTACTCTGTCTGTAATGCTGGCTCTGAGTCAGCAGCCTTAGCAATCTAAAAGGAAGCAGAGATTTAGAGAGATTACTTGCTGGAACCAGTTTTTTTCCCCCTTTAAGTTCTGATGCTCTCTACAGAGGTAAACTGAGCTGAATGAAGAAACAGAGATCCTGGAATAATCAACAGCCCCAATAGTCCAAATTTGTATGTATATTGTGCTAAAAACCCGTTGATGAGGTCTTCAGGTATAATCTCAAAGAGCCTTCACAGAAATGATTTAATATACAAATAACTCCATATTTAGTTTGAATTTCAATATATGCTAAGTGTTTACAAATTTGTTTTATCATCTTTACTCAACTCCCCCTACAACTTTGTTGGTAGTGCTCATGTTGTATCAAAGTCTCTTTTTCAAGACGGAACAGCGATAAAGGTCAATCTATGTCCTACACAAACCACACCAAAATAAGAAAATTCAAATTACTACTGTTTCTCACTTAATGTGTAGAGCTGTTATCTTTTTCCTATGTACATTCATGGAAACAGGATGCAGGATGTAGGAAAAAAAAATGATCACTTTAAGGGTCCATCAACTCTGTATAACCAGTTAT
This sequence comes from Panthera uncia, assembly GCF_023721935.1. Classification (NCBI taxonomy): domain Eukaryota; kingdom Metazoa; phylum Chordata; class Mammalia; order Carnivora; family Felidae; genus Panthera; species Panthera uncia. The sequence goes on along the minus strand of NW_026057577.1, from coordinate 49,052,326 downwards.
GGTTCGATATCACTACATTCTGAGCAGCGGTTCTCAAAACTGGCTGTGCTTGAGAACCATCTGGGGACTTAAGCGGTACCCAGGATCCACCCCAGAGGAAAGGATTTAACTGCTATGGGGTGAGGCTGGGGAATTCTTTTACTCAAAACTCAAATGATGGCCAGAGAGAATAGCTACCATCCTCAAACTGTCCTTTCTCATCAATAAACATCACACTGTGGGGCACCTGGGTGGTTCAGTCATTTCAATGTCTGATTCTTGGTTTTGCTTCAGGTCATGATCTCCCAGTTAGTGGGTTCAAGCCCCACATCGGGCTCCACACTAACAGTGCAGAACCTGGTTGGAATTCTCTCTCTCTCTCTCTCTCTCTCTCTCTCTCTCTCTCTCTGCCCCTCCCATACTCATACATGTGCACGCAATGTCTCTCTCTCAAACTAAACATTTTTTTTAAAAGATCATACCTAGCAGGTTAAAAATTGATGTTCAATTCTCCACCCCATTCTGAAAAAGCTTACCATTCTATCCATGATACTTGAGGCAATAATTCAAGTGTTAGTAAATAAAAATATATTCCTATTTAGGGGCACATGGGTGGCTCGGTTGGTTGAACATCTGACTCTTGATTTTGGCTCAGAACATGGTCTCACAGTTCATGGGATTGAGCCCTGCATCAGGCTCCATGCTAACAGAATGGAGCCTGCTTGGGATTCTCTCCTCTCTCTCTCTCTCTCTCTCTCTCTCTCTCTCTGTCCCTCCCCCACTCACTTGCACACAGTCTCTCTCAAAATAAATAACCTTTAAAATATATTCAAATGTAACCATCAGGAGGCAGGGACAAGGGAGCAGACCATTCTCAGTGGCCTGACAATATCTACTAGTGTTACAGGGAATATCGAGTTATACCCAAAGCAACCAATGATAGACCGGCAGACAGCAGGTGCTGCATATGCTGTAAAACACACTGAAGCGTTATTGGAAATTCTTTCGCTGAGATAAATGGGGATATGAATGGGCCCAGGTGGAAACGGTTCATAATGTTAAATATGAAATGTTTTAAGTAATTTGCTACAACTTGAAGGAAGGTAGACAGCTAGGATTGGAAAGAAAAAAGGCTTACAAAGAGGCCGATCCACAGGTGGGTATGTATCTGAGCTCTGCCAGGCTCACCACAGGGCTGAACACACAGCTATCAGATGAAGGACCTTGCTGGACGTGTGTTTCTTCACACTTTTACCTTTGAGTCTGTACCAAAACCATCAGTGTCAAAACTAGAATTTCGACCAGCCTTCTGAAGGAATCTGAGGGAAGGGAGAGCTTTTGTTTATATGCCAAGGACGTTTTTATCTAAAGGGATTCCGGTAAGAAGCACAGACCTCTCTTGCGTCACCCCCTGCCCTCCGCCACCACCACCCCCATGTTGGCGGTTATCCATGCAAACATACAATGCCCCAGTAGGCTTCTTAATGTCTAAAAGAAATCTTCAGCTTGTATTCCATTGTCAAAACACACAGAGACAACTTAAACTAACAACACTGAATATCACTAGGCAGGTTTTCTCTACCAATGACAGCATTGTCTGGGCCCCTAATGTAATCATGTTTTTCCCATTTTCCCTCAATGTTAGATGCAATTCTAGTTAACTGGAACATATATTGTATGCACATTGTTAAAGATTTTGTGCACTCATCATTCAAGGCTTCCTATGTTACGGGAAAATTTTTCAGAGCTCAATACCAAGGAAGGCTCCACTTTCTTAGCCTAGGCTGCTATAATGCTACGAAATCCAGAATCAAGTTTTGGCCCTCTTCCAGCTGTTGTATAGACCTGCTGTCATACGTTCTTGTATAGCAAACCACTCAGTGACTTTTAGGGTTTTTCCCTTTTCCCTTTAATTTGCCCTTTGCTCCAATTTCCTGATCTATTAACTCATCCCTCTAAGCACATGGAAAAATTCCCCTAAGAGCAATAGGAAGAAATCCAACCTGACCATGTTATGATCTAACTGTACATAATCAACATGTGATTTTAATTAAACAGATGCACAACAAGTGCCCCACCTTTGGTCTAGTGACAAGAATCGCATTTCATAGCTCTGTGGTCTACATTAAAAAAAAAAAAAAATGCACAGATGGCACCGTGTCCAAGGGAAGCTGAAGGTTATTTAATAAATCTGTCCAACTTACCAGAAAATCTGCAAGAGCATGGTATGAATCACTGACACTGTAGTGACTACAGGACCCCCAAGTCACATGGCTCAATGGGGAAAGACCAACGTTTTGTAAAAGAAGCTTTAAATCTTCCTAATCAGCTTTTTAAGTCACTAACCTCTGCATTTCACTCTAGAAAGTTGTTTTTCTTTACCTAATACTAAAATCACGAGGATACAGGATTAGAAGAAAAAATGGCAATCACTAATATGGGTCACAGCTGCCCAAAGTGTACATGCTTAGTTTAATTACTTGCAGCCATCCATCTAAAAAGCTGATGAATATACCACTCTATCCACCCTACTCTAATGCAGGTTATCAGTGATTTCCATGCCGGTGCAGACACTCTGTCTCACCTTCCCCAATCTTTCAGCATCACTGGATGTGGCTGAAGACTTCCTCCTCCTCAAGACACTATCTTGTCTTGGTTTCCAGGACAACACTGGTTTTCTTCCTCAATCTCGTCTTTGGCAATTCATTTTCATCTCCTTTACTACTTAATTCATCTTCTTAACCGATAAGCTCCAAAAGTACCCCAGGATTTGGTTCTCTTCTACCTATGCTAACTCCCTGAGGAATCCTACTGGTTCCAAAACCTTATGGATCATGAATGACTTCCCAAATGTATTTCCCTACCTGATATCTTTCCTCACCTCCAGAAGCAATTATCTGACGACCTTCTTGACATCGGCACTTATATGTCTACTAGAAATCTCAACCCCACCCCTTGAAAGGACATAATACCTTCTATAATATACAGCAGAGCATTTTAAATATTGATGGCATAATTCCCTAATAAGATGAAGGCCAAAGCATCTGCCTTATTAGGAACAAGAACCACCACTTACAGTCTTCAAATCATTATTGCCCTTTAACTGTTATAAATTTGGCAATGCACTCATGAAACAATCCGCAGATGTTTCAGCAGACAATTTACAGAACATTCTAAGCAGGCATGACTGTCCTCAATTGCTTCTTGGCACCGAATTTTACATGTTATTTATACGCACACTAACAGTGGAGCAGGGGTGTTGCACTCTGTCCAAGCAGCACAGTGAGAACCATCAATATTATGTGGAATCCATGACTCTTTTACAAAATCCACAAAGATAATAGACACCAAACATCAGTCCACATACCTCCCTGTATATGAGGGCTTGCATCATGATCCACTGGATATCACCATTTCTTCTACCAACTTTATGAATCAAAAAAAGTTCAAAGAATTTGTATGTGGAATCTTCACCTGCCCCTTAGAAACCGAGGACTCTCAGGAGCCCACAGTAACATCAAGCACAAATTCAACAAACAGGAGGCTGTGAGCAAACCCTAGCATGGACAGCCACATAATGCATCCTTATTAAATGGACAGTGGTGGCTCCCAGGGTACACGCGAACATAAGTGTGCTTAGCCCTGAATCTCAGGCTATGTACTACATCGGGCCAGGGACTCTGTGCAGCTAGAATGCAGGCTGTACAGGCTGGCTGTCCAGCTGGTTGCCCTTCTGCCATCTTTCCCACTCGGTAAATGATACCCCACCCTTCCAGTTTACCTGGCCAAAAACCGTGGGGTCTTCAACTCCTCCAGTTCTCGTATGCCTTTTCCAGTCTATGAGCAAATGCTGTTGGTCTATGGGTCAATGCACTTCCAAGACCTGCCTGCTTCTCACCACCTGCAGCACCAGGAGCCTAGTCCAAGCACCACCTTCTCCCACCTGGATTACCTTGATAACCTTCTTAACTGGTCTGCCAGTTTTCCACTCAAGCTCCCCAACAGTCTACTGCCCACCCTGAAGCCAGTGATCCTGCTAAAATTAAAATGCGTAACTCACTCTTCTACTCAAAACGCTCCAATAACTACCCAAGTGACAAATACAAAAAAATGTTTTTAATTGTAAAGGCCCGATGAGGTATCACACTGTGGCCCTGTCCCTCAGCCCCCACCTTTGCATCTGATCTCATCTCCCATTCTATCATTCACTCACTCACTCAGCTACAAACACCCTGGCCTTCTCACCATCCCTTTAATTCTCCAAGTATGTTGCTACCTCAGGGCCTTTATACCGGCTGTTCCGTCTGTATGGATCATCCTCCGCACATACACACACATGATACAGAGATAGACATGACTGATACACAGTCATGATACACACATGCCTGAGCACACCATCTTATTCTTAAGTAACCTTCTCAGCCAGGCCTTCCCTGACCACCCCTCAAAAGCGCCAATATTCCTTGCCCCCACCCAATACCCCAGATTCCCTTTCATGTTCTTTCTCAAGGCATCTTACATTCTAACAAGGGTCTGCAAGTTAGGGACTGCGGACCAAATCTAGCCCACCACCTCATTCTGTAAATAGCATTTTGCTAGAACACAGCCATACCCATACACATAACCTATGGCAGCTTTCACACGACAAAGCCAGAGTCAAGTAGTTGTGACAGAAGCCACCTGGCCCACAAAACCTAGAATATTTACTATCTGGAGCCTTACAGATCAAGTTTGCAGATGTCCCCTCTAACACCTGTTTAATGTTTTGTTGGTCTCCCTTCTATGCAAGAGGTCATGGACTTTTACTTATTTATTACTGTATTCCCAGTACCACTACCAGGGCCTAGGGCATAGTAAGGGCTCAATAACAACTTCTGGAGCAGATGGAGGAAGGAATTAATGAGTAATATATGGATATAGTTAAGTTTGGAAGGACACATTGGTGACTTCTCTTTGAATAATTTTTATTTTGAAATGCACAGAAAAAAAAATCAGTGACATAAAAATAGAGGGCAATAAATAATTCTAAACACTCATGTAACCACTTCCTAATAACGAGAACATGGCTAATGCCATTTCAGCCAAAAATATGGTCTAAAATCCAAAGTTAATGTATTTGCCTAACAGAGAGCCATAGATTATTCAGCCTACTACAGTTCCTCCACACTATTCAAAAAATTGTCTGCCTTCTCCTACAGTAGCACACTTCAGGACAAAGGAAGAAGAGGAAAAATTCTGGACCCTCACGGTGAAGGCTCAGACCCTTTAAGTTAAGCTGCCTTCCAGAAAGGCTTTTGGCAGTGTAATATAACCATCCCCTCTTATCTAGGATCCCAAATCCAATTCCATTCTAAAATGAATGCTATGCCACTTAGGATTCTTGTATTTATGTAAGCCTCTGACTTCATTTTTCTTAAGTTTTTGTGATCCCTTAGAGCAAAAAATTAAGACAGTCACCCTCAACTTCTCTTCCTTTATATTTCACTTCCATTTATTAACAAAACTGCTGCTGGTGTCCAGAGAATTCAGGGAAAAAAAAAAAAAACAATCTATTTAGAAACAATTCCAACTTAACTGCTGTGTCAATTCCTATCCATGTCTCCCTTCCTCTGAATAAGGGGGGACATTTGCATTAAAAACAGTATCTCTCTTCCTTAGAATGCACCTGCTCAGGCTGATTAAGCCCCAAGTGGAGTCATAATCCTCCACTTCTGAGATCGCTACCATTCTAACAAAATGAGTTATCACTTGTGTTGAGTCCTGGGGGAGGGGGGAGGGAAATGGGACCCATAAAAACAGAACTGGCCTCATATGAGGTAGGAAAAAAGAATGGACAAAGAGGCATAAAGAAAAGACTCAAGAAAAAAGCACTAACAATATTTTGTCATAAAGTTCATAGAAATGTTGTCACATTTTATACATCATTAATGTGTCCCAAATGAAATTACTAGCCACAGAGCTAAGTCCTTCTCTATTACCAGAAGCACCACATAGGATTTTGTTTTTTCCAAAGGTCATCAGTTAGGGCTGCCTGCTAGAACACCAAGTATTACACATTGATCTGCCCCATTCTCATTTCACAGTATAACTGTGGATAACTTCTTTATCCATAATAAAGGTTAAGGCTTATGTAACTTTATTCAAAATTTTACTAAGCTTTTAAGATGTACTCACAGGCCTATTACCATATGGTTTTAGGGTGGAAGAAAATTAGCACTGTTGAGTTGCACATATTTTCCCCATTCACAAATATACACACCCACAGGATATAATCACTTGATAATAAAAGCGATTTTATCGGAAAAAAGGACAAGCTACCCACTGGATACTCATCAAGATTTCATATTACACAGTTAAGCATAATGGCATATGATTCTCCCTACAAACTATTTCAGTAACGGTGAGCTAAAATTACAGGGTAACATTTATTTTTTAAATACTGTCCCTCTCCTATTCTATCAAACGGAGAAAACAGTAATAACCTAAATGTTTCCTGCAATTTATGACCTATATTTAAAATACTAAAATTCTGGTATAATATGTTAGGCTAACAACACACTTTTTTTTTTTTAATTTAAGGGCACAAGAATGTACACAGTGTTGGTAAGAGTTTACAAATCTTTTCTAACATAAAAGGTGACCTTGATAAAGAAATTTATCATTAAAAAAATTAAGTACACTCATTTTATTTCTCTCCAGATACACAAGTAAGCAAAGCATCATTACGGTAATAAACAGATATGCTGAAAGTTATCTGATAAAATATATATAAGGTTAATGAAATTTAAAATATTCACCAGAATCCAATGTTTTGAGAATATGCATACAATTGTCTTGGACACATTGAACCAGGGTGGGGGGGAGGAATGAGTTTATTTCCCTCAGAAAACATTCTCGGGCATATACATGAGCCTCCTATATGGATTCATAAGCACACATCTGTATCCCTGTATATGAACACAACAACATTATCTATTAGGAGAAAAGGGTGTAAGCAGCTCAACGAAATTCTACAGGATCCTGCAGGCAATGATATTACAGCATGAATTTTTATGAGTTTTCAGGGAGGAAAAATATTGCTAACGAAAGGTTGATAAGACATGACAGCTCTGAGGAAGTGAAATACATACACCCTGGGGCCCTGCTCACCAAGTCCCAGCTGCACAGGTGGCATAGCCCGAATTCAGAATCCAGTGAGCCCCTGTCACAATGAGGGGCTCTAGGTTCAGAAGCAGGAACCCCATTAATTCCCAAGTATAACACCAACTACTATTGTTATTCCTATAAAAGTTACTCTCACCTAACGGTCATACTTCTGTTAGAGAATCACAACGCTGGGGCGCATGGGTGACTCAGTCAGTTAAGTGTGCAACTCTTGATTTTGGCTGAGGTTGTGAAATCATGGTTCATGTGTTCGAGCCCCAAGTCAGGCTCTACATTGGGATTCTCTCTCTCTCTGCCCCTCCCCTGCTCATGCTCTCACTGTGTCTCCCCCAAAATAAATAACTAAAAAAAAAAAAAAAAAAAAACTAACAGATGACTACAAAAATATACTAGACAAGTGTTTACTCTCTACCTCTCTGCATTTCTTGCCACTATTTTCATTACCTCTATCACCCTTCACATGAGTCACAGGCCTGCCTTGGGAGGAAAGGCTGGCACTCAGAGCACTGTCATGAAGGGAATATGCTTTCATAAAAGCTTCCCTAACTTAGGACATCATACAAAGACACCGATGTCCTACAAAGGCAGACAGGTATGCTTCCTTCTCTATTTCCTCTCTCCTCATAGTTCAAAATAGTCATCAGTTCAACAAAATTAAGTAAAAAAATCTTTCTCTTTTTGTTAAATGTTCACTAGCAATTCTCACACTACTAAACAAAATGAAAAGCACAATCATTCTAATGGGAATTACACATGTTAATAGCTGCCTTGCTATTTGAAGATCTACTCAACAATCATCAGGGTAAACATCCAAACTCACATCCAGCTAATTGGAGTGTTCATTTCTGTAAATAGACATTCATATTGGTACACACACACACACACACACAACCTGGAACCTTCAGGTTACAAAATATGCATGAACAATGTAAAGAGAGTCAAATATGCCAAATCCGGTGTTATTCCGAAGACAATGGTCAGTGTCCTCTATGCAAAGCCCTTGGGTCAAAGCTGAAGGTCAGTAAAAATCCAAATACCACAAGTTAGACACTTGAATGGTGACAGAGAAGTAAAAATTGTACCAGTCACTAACTACAAGACCAGGCTCCAACAGTGAGCTCTCTGTAACGCCTGTTTCCTCCGCTGTAAAATGAGGCGACTAAACCTTGTGGACTTCCACTGAGGATGAAAAGGATGATACATGCAAGCCATCCAGCACAGCTCGTGTTTATAAGAGGCTCTCAGGAAATGTCTCCACATCTTTCTCCACAAGCCAACAGGGACAAAGCCAATGCCCCTACACCCCTGGCCACTCACAGAACCACCTGGCAGCCTTGAACAGACACAAGCACACAGAATCAGCATCTCCTAGTTGAACCCTGTCATCTGAAAGCTCCACAGGGGAATCAGATGTGCTCCAGGTTGAGACCACAAATATGGCCATAGCACCAACTTCCCTATTCAACCACAACTGCTGTTTGCTTATTGTGCTCCCAGACTTTTCAAGCATGGTCTTTCTCCCTTTATAAGTTTGCTTCGGTGTTTTATTTTTTCATTTGTTTTTTTATTTGTTTAATGTTTATTTTTCAGAGAGAGACAGAGCACAAGCGGGGTAGGGACAGAGAGAGACAGAGAATCCAAAGCAGGCTCCATGTTCTGAGCTGTCAACACAGAGCCCCATGCAGGGCTTGAATTCATGGATGTTGAGATCACGACGTGAGCAGGAGTTGGACGCTTAACTGACTGAGCCACCTAGGTGTCCCTCTCTACTTAAAAAAAATTTAATTCCAAAAAATTAAAAATGTAATGTATGCAAAGCACCAGCACAGTGCCCAGCACCTAGTAGGCCTTCAATAAGTACTAGACTGAAATACATTCTCAACATTCAAGATTGTCATAGAATACACAGAACAGCATCAGAAAACCCCATATTTTAATGAGCTACTGATTCTATCTCTAGGTAACTTAAGTATCTCACACTCAAATTTAAAGTTTTCTTTTACCTTTAGGAAGAAGAAATTCAATTAAATCATTAACGACAGATTTGATGTTGTCTTTTCAGTCCAGATGTGAATGTGCAAGGTGTCTATTTTCAAGGCTCAGCCTCTTTGGTGGAAGCCATTTTTTCCTGGCTTTATATGTTTTTATAGCATGTTATTACACAGATAATTGAGCATTGCAATTCAGCAACCAATTGTGGATAAGAGCTGCCAGGAAAGCTGTCAGGGAAATTAATTAGTAGAAGGAAAGAAAGGAGCAGTATTTACCAACTATTTACACAATCAAGTCTTGGTCTTCTTTCCAGAATTTGCTTCCACAAACATTTTTAAACGTTTGCCCATTCAGAAGACGGAGACACAGCACCCCCACCCAAATACACCGAAGCCCTTGCCAGCCACTCATCTTGGGAGCTTGAGAAAGCAAGACCCTGTCTTTCCCGGAGCTTCACAAAACTGGTCAATCCAGAAATGAAGTGGTTCACGTCCAAGGAAGCCTTGGTCTTCACCCTCTCCTGGACCAGTACTCTCAGGGGAGAAAACCGGGAGCCCGGAGGCAATGGACTCAGATGTTCAGCCAGGCTGAACTGGTCTTATTCCAGGCAGTTCTGCCTCATTAGTGACAACTGGCCGGCCAGCAGGGCCAGACGTCTAGAAACGAATTCTGACATAAAACTTGAATACAATATTTAAATACAATATTTAAAACTTAAAAACAAAAAAACCCTGTTTTTAAGTCCTCTCTTCTTTGAATTCAATTGTTCACCTCGACATGGGGACAGAGAATAAATGAGAGACAGACATGCTACACCACCCATGATCGTCAAGGCAAGCTGAGGAGGCTCTAGCTTGAAATTCAGTCTTTCACTGCTGCCACTGGTCACAGAGCTTCCACTTCTCCTGAGCTGCAGAGTCAACTTCTCCCACACACCTATTGACTCAAAGATTTACTACATATTGGAATGCAGCAGCTTTGAGTACATAGATGAACAAGACAGGGTCTCTGCTCTCACGCAGCTCCCGGTCTGGCGAAGGAAGACATTGTAATGCAACACGCTCAGTGCACGCTCAGTGTGGATGATACCCTATGCCATAAGCCACCGACTTGCTGGGGGTGAGCAAAGGGGAGGGCTGGAAGGAAGCACAAGACCTTTGAGCAAAAAGACAGGAAGCATTAGGTGTCTTATTGGTCTGGACTATAATACTGGGATATTTAGTAAAATCGTACAAATGGCAGAACCAAAATTTTAAGTTTATGGGGCTACAACACTTACAGGAACCAACGTTTTGCTGATGAGTAGAGCAGGTATAAAACCTTAACTCACAAAGTCGGACATACCAAAAAAAAAAAAAAAAAAGTATTTTCTTGAAATCAAATTAATTGAGTCCAGGGCCTCTGGTGAAAAACTGGTCCCTCCAAGTCATGTCACACAAAGCAAAGTCTTTCATGCTTGCTACTGCATCCTCATTGCCAACCAGACCCTGAGGGCCCTGAAATCCAACACACCCATGATTCCATGCCCCTCAGGTAGCACCCAGAATCCTTGTCAAGGCAGGAAACCCGCTGTCTAAAAATCCAGCCTCCCCAGGCCCACCCGGTGGCCAGCGACCTTCTCCCTGGCCTCATGCTGCCAACAAGACGATCAAGGATACCAGCCTTGCTCCCTTCCCCTCCAAGAAAGCCTGTTTTCTCTCTCCCTTCTCTCCAATGGAACGCACCCTCTATCCCAAGAGGCATGTCAACACTCTCTGTTCTGTAAATTAAGACTTTTTATAGAGAGACTGAGAAGCATCTCTACTTCAAACTGCTTCAGTTTTCTCCCAGGCAAGGACATGCAAGGCAAGAAATCACTACTGCCTCAGTTCCTGCTTCAAATACTAGAGGAGAGAAAAAGCACAGCAAGACACAGTTTTAATCACTTTAAGATTAATTTGCAACAGCTGCCCCCCACAAACAAAGCAGAAGATGCTACAGACACAGATTCCCCAGGAGAAGCACCCCACCACTTCCGACCTGGAGGGGTCAGCAGACCTCTCCCCGAGGGTGGACAATGAGGTTTCCGTTCTCCGCAAAACACTGTCCAAGAAGCACCTTCATGGTGGGAGGTGTGCAAAGTACCACACCTTTTTGGTCCACAAGAAATCGGCCAGCTCAAAAAAACAGGAGGACCTTCTCAAAGAATAGACAGACCAGGGCTCCCTGAATGGGTTTCTGTTCTGCAACACAGATAACCTCTAGTAAGACAGATTAACCTTAGAAAACAAAGATGGGGATCTATCATCACCCTCCTCAAGAGCCAAAGACTTCCAGCGATCCCAAATTATCATTTCAGTAAGGGCCAATAAACTTCTTGATTTTTCAGGCCAGACAACTCCACCTTAGAGGAAGAGCTTTGGCTCTATCATTTCATGCATTGACCAGCTGTCTGTAAGAACTGTGCAAGGAGAGTGAATGGTTCTTGGAGGTAAAATTAATAGCATAGCTGTAATTGCAAATTTCACAAATCCAGAGCACACACTGTGGTTATGCTAAAAATGACCGTGACAGAGAATCTTTGAAGGTCTAGTGGAACTGGCCACACACCCAGGGCCTCGCAGACTGCTTGCTTAGGTATTTTTCCCGAGGGAAGAGTGAGGGGAAGATATGCTGGGCCAGGAAAGAGAGAACAGAGCTCAGAGAAGGTTCATTTGGGAGCTTAATGTTCCTTATAAAAGCACAACTGCCCTCATCATTCCACCTTGGTTTGCACATTTTAATACCACCTCCTATAAGCTTTCCCCACTCTTGAAGTCCACTCATTTTCTCCAGTCCCCCCTGCTGCCTTGCTTTCTAAGTTTGTGTGGCTTTTGGAAGCAGCCATCATATAACACATGGTCCCCCACACCAGTAGACCAGAATCACTAACTCTTTAGAGAAGCAATTTCCTCCCATGCTTACAGAATCCTGAAGGAGACATCAAGTCCCCTGAGTTTTATAGAGAGGTTTTATCCGCAGGAGATTCACTTCCCTCCGCACCTCCAACTAGCTCCCCTGACCAGCCTGCAGAAATTGCCTTATAAAATCACAGGATCCACCTCATAAAACCAGTTCACCAAGGGGTGCTGAGGCCTTGAAACAAGCCCACATAGCTCAGAAGTTTCAAAAAGCTCCTGGATCACGGGTTGCCAGGACAAATCCTCAGCTATGTCAGGAGCCCCACTCACACACAGGCCATGATTCCTGCCAAAAACCAAGAGGGCGAGAGCTTCTTCAAGCTTTGCAAGGGCGTTTTGAAGAGGAAGAAAAAAAAAAAAAAAGAAAGATTGAGGAAATGTCTGAAACTCCAGCTGAGCCAAAAACATCATTGCTCTCCACTTGGCAAATTTCAAGGAAAGAGTAATCAAAAGATATCCCAAAGCAAGGAAATAAAGTGGTATCCTCAAGAGACAGGACCCAAAAGGGCTTATCTGGTAAATTCTTACCAAACCTACTTTCTCCCTGAACTCTGTCCTCACCAACAAAAACACCAAGTTGCTTAAGACAATGACTAAAACAGCATTAGTCGCAAACATTGTTTAATTATCTAGGGAAAGATAAATCTTTAAAACAAAAATAATCTTGATTAGAAAGTTATGAAGCTATAAATAAAACTGGTATTAAGGAAAACTACCATCCTGGTAGTGTTTTTTACTAGTAATTTTACATTACACGGGCACAAGGAATGAATCATAGGAGAGGGAAAAACCACCTACCAGTTCCTATTCCTTCTTAGTGAACACATCTGTTGGGCAAATTATTTTATCTGGTACAACCTTCTCATCCCCTCTTCTTATTTCCATCTTCAAGGCACCAGGAAAACCCTTTAGGGTAAATCCCATCAGGGTGATTCTGTAGTTCTTTTTTGCTCTCCTTACTGACATTACTTACTCTGACCCACATTTTCACGTGTCGATAGTGTACTGCACATTCACACCAACTCACTCCACTTATGCTGTCTCCTAAATCGACTATGTGTTGCTTTGGGCACAGACCAGATATTTTAAATTTCTTTTGCGTATCCTTTCCTTCCCTCCCACCTGCCAACTCCTACAGAGCTTTGCAAGAAGCAGCTTCAACAAATATCTCCTTGCACACCAGCTCAACCCCACCACAAGAATTGTTAGCAGCAGCTAAGGTACCAGGCAGGAGTCCTACATCCCATCTCCAAGGGCATCTTCACCAGCACCTATTATCAAAACATACTAAGACAACATTTGGACATTCCAAGATTCTATGTCCATCCATTCATCCAGCCCCCCTCCCCCCCGTATTTCCTCCCCTTCTGGCCAATAGGCCACAGCAAGAGAGGCACCATTCCTATACTTGAATAATAAATATAGCCCCAGCCTGCAAGTTCACATTAAAATAAGCCTCCCCTGCGGCACCTGGGTGGCTCAATCGGTTCAAAGTCTGGCTTGGGCTCAGGTCATGATCTCCTGGTTTTTTAATTCAAGACTGTGTCGGGCTCACTGCTATCAGTGCAGACCCGGATTCAGATCCTCTGTCTCACACTCTCTGCCCCTCCCCTGCTTGTACTCTCAAAAATAAATAAGACATTTAAAAATTTTTTTAATTAAACAAAAGAAGCCTCCCTCCACAAACCACCACAACAGGCCCTAGTTTCCTAATAGATCCTAAATGAGCAGCTGTTTTACCCACAAATGGAAAGCTGCCCCACCCCCGAAAGTCAAATTAGTCTGTTCAAGATTTTTTTTAAATTTCATGATAATTTTGTTATATAATCTGCCACTTTACATCCAAGCCCACGGACAGAACAGCAGCAGTAATTAAATTTACATTCTTAGACGTCCTTAAGTGTCAAAATAAATTCCTAAGAACCGCAGGTAATAGTATCTGAACAATTCAAGACCGTGCCCACGTGATCACAGGATTTTCAAGAGTATAAAGTGAGCACCCCCTGACATTTCTCAGCAGGGCTTATTCCTATCACTTGGTAAACCTGTATTTATCATTTGTTAAAGTCCATGTTTCACTTTCTCTTTAATTACCACCGACTATCTCTGATGGAACCATCCCACTGGTGGAACTCAGCTGCGAGTGATTCTTTGGGGGCCTTCTCCATCTCTTGACATGAACCAGCTGCACGAATTCCAGAACCTAGCTGTCACCCTCTCCTGAGAGGAGGATGGACACATGGGAGAGAGAAAACCAGCAGCTCTAGACATTTAGGAAGACAAACATCCTCTACTTGGAGGGATGCAGCCACCCTTCCTCACACTGTAGAGTCAGGTTCAGAAAAGAAAGAGGCCCCAGAAATCACATATTTATGTGCAAGTTCCCCAGTGGAAGGAGGATATGTGCAATTACTAAAAACCTTATCTACAGGAACTAGGTAATTCTTGTGATGGGTGTTAAACTAAAAGAAAAAGCACAGCAGAATTTTTTTAAAAAGACCATTTCCCTTATTTCTATTAAAAGTACTTGGCTTATTTTTAAAGGTATTCTGATGGGTTTTCTGAGGTAACCACCTTCTACCTTATATTCTCGGTCTTCACATGTCTACCTCCTTAGAAATGAACTGAAAACTGCCGGGGGACATTTTGCTTCTAGTTAAGATGATTTGCTCCCGGTATGTGAAGGAGTCTCGGGCGTCCATGACAGTGTCCTTAAGACAAAGTACTGCCACACCTCCAGGAGGAGCCCCAGAGCACAGGCTGAGAGTGCTCCCCTGGCTCACTAGGGCCCTGATTAGCCACATGGGCAGATGTTGACAATTAACACCAATGATTACTTGTGCCACAGGCATCCACCTCCAGAAGCTGCTATACGGCCCCCAACACCATAGGGAAAAGAGGGCCCTCCCCAGTATCCCATTCATTCTAGGGGTTAATTATACTTCTATAGGCTGGAAACCCAATCACCCTTTAAAACTACATCTCTATGGGACTTCACACTCCAAGTTCCAAACAATGGACTTCCAAACAAACTTAGAAAAAAGGCCTGACAGCTAAGGCTAACAGCTTAGGCTAGAGATATCACCGTCTTTAAGTAAATAAGTAAGTAAGTAAGTAAAAATAGTCTACTCCAAAGGCTGGGCAGGTAGGATCCACAACAGTGCAGGAGAGAGCCCTGGCGGCCAGGTAAGGCAGAGACCATACAAACTTTTCAAATCAAAGAATTTTATCAAATCAGAAATTGCTGGTCTAGGACATCAGAATGATAAACTTATGATGGGACATGTGGCCCAAACATGGCCCAAACATAACAAAACTGACCTTGTTATCCAGAGTTACACTCCTCTGCAAGACTGGGAGATAAGAGGTAGTACCCTCAATTTATTCTGATGAATGACAGAAACATACCAAATAACTTTAAAAGATGAATAAAAGAGGAACATGAAACTTTTTTTTTTCTGTATGTTCAAATCAGCATAATCTGAAAGGAAAGATCTATGGGCAAACATCCTTGTGAGAATTCCTTTCAAGAATATGTGCCTATCCACAGATCAGAAAACACATTTGCCTACCAAGTTTGTAAAAAAAAACAAAAAAAACAAAAAAAAACAAAAAACTTTTAGAACAAATTACATGCTAATGACAACAGTAAAATTGTCATGTTTCTGTAGTAAGAGGGAAACAAAAAATTGGAGCTAAAAAGGACATCTTACTTCACCATACATGAAAACCTTGGAAGCTATAATCTACCCAGTAACAAGCCAAGACAGTGTTCAGACCTCCCAAACTCTCAGCTAACACTCAGCCACTACTTATACAATTGCCAGAATTCCCACAACACATATGCACTGACAGCAGCTTTTGCCTAAGCACCAGTGAGTACAGCCCAGCATCACTGTTAATGTTTTAAGGCTGGCTATCAATATTTCATAAGAAATTAAAATAATGACTTTAAACATGTGGCCAATAATGGCTTACTGCTGCAACTGTGATTGTTCAGCTTCCCAAAGCCGGTTTATGGTTTAAAACCTTCATTTGTAGAAACTCTCCTGGCCTATTAACTGATGACCTAAAACCCAAGATCATAGCTTTAAATCCTAGCCCTGACTTTAACTTCTAGAGACACTTAATCCAAACTCTTCATGGCAAAGGCACAGGGACCCCTCTGCTAAGTGGCATTTTCATTAACGATCATTAATTTATTCTTGGCAGAGCATCAAAGGCTCTGTGCTAGGATCTTGGATACACAGAGAACAAACAGGGACCCTTAAGGGTCCACTGTTCTTCAACAGTCTCCTCGAACCTGTTCCTTCCTTTTCCTCCATTAACATCGAGAAGGCCACTGAGCTACAGCAGGGTAGTGCAAACCAACCAAATTACTAGATTTTAAAAGACTTTGGTAGGGGCACCTAGGTGTCTCAGTTCGTTAAGTGTCCGATTTCAGCTCAGGTCATGATCTCATGGTTCGTGAGTTGGAGCCCCGCATCAGGCTCTGTGCGGACAGCTCAGAGCCTGGAGCCTGCTTCACATTCTGTGTCTCCCTCTCTCTGCCCCTCCCCTGCTCGTGCTTGCTCACACTCTCTCTGTCTCTCTGTCTCTCTCTCTCAAAAATAAATAACAGACCTGGGTAAAAGTTCAGTGAATAAATGCATGTACAGCCCTCAGAATGGTGTCTTAACACACAATATGGCTCAAGTACCATTTTGTGCAACATGTTATTGTTCACTCTACACTGTTCACTCTCCCTGTTGAGGGGATTCGAGTAGACAGGACACTGTTCCCACTCAGAGGAACTCACAATCTAGTGGGAGAGAGATCAATTATTAACTATACTACAAAAAAAAGTGTACAAAATGGGAAGGAGAAAACCAATGAAATAGCAGAAAATGCTGTCCAAACTTAAGTGCTGTACAGATATTAACAATATAGATGAGATCTGGCACAACCCAAGACAAAGAGGTACAGCACAATCCTCACAAAAAGAACTTCTGCTGCTACCTTCCACTTGTTTCTAAATGGAAGGAGAGATGATGCACATGTTTCATTAGTTTCAGAGGTACAACATAGTCCACTGTCTTCAACTTTTAAAATTAAAAAAAATATTGTCTACTTTCATCAAGACTACATGCAATTTTATCCTCACTACCTCCGCTTAAACACTTTTACATCTTCAATGGTTTTCAAAGATGATTGATGCCCAAAGAGCCCTAAAGCAGAACAAGATGTCAAATGATTAAAAAAAAAAAAAAAAAAGTACCTTGTTCACAGAATAGGACGGCAGAAAAACCATACCAGGACGTTATAGGGGGAAAAGCAGAAAAAGTGAGAGCAAAAAGAGCTTTAAAATTTTTTGAGTCATACAATTCCATAACCGAGAAAGGCCTTTCCGCCAAATATTCTGTTCAACTAAAGGTTTACTACAATCTCCCAACTAACATGGTTTGTCATGTTCCTTTTTAAAATGCCAGCAGCCAAGCTACGGAGGAAAGGGAAGAAAAAATTGCCAAATGGTCAAGTTGCTTCTCTACTGGCATAACTCCTCCCAGTTGGTCTCATTCCCTAATTTTAAAATCATTACACTCAGCTTGCTCCAGGTGGAAACGTTCTAATTTCCAAAGTGCAACTCATGAAAACAAAAGGGTTTGTTCTTAATGAAGAGTTCAAAGTTGTAATTTCCATTTTCTTTCTTCTAATAGTGAATCTGCACCATGCCTAAAACCCACCCGTCACTGCAGATTGAAATTAGTCTAATAGATCTTAGAACCACTCTAACTGTACTTCTCTTCCTAGCCAGCAGTTAACAGCTTGTGCAGATAACTAATCAGTGTACGTAGAACAAAATGCCAAGAAATTCCAAGGAAATTAAGTGGTACATTAAATAAAATTTACAAAAGTACTATTTCAAAGAATAAGTTAAAGTACCATAACACAAGGCAAAGAGAAGATAGTCTTTTCTTATTTGACAGGCAGTTTGCCTCACATTCTCCATCACTCTCCCATGCTCACACAGCACTCGCTTAGTCTTTAAAACTGCACCAAATTTACCTGGCACTTCTCACTAGTCACAAGAGAGCCACAAAAATGAAAGGTCAGCATTTTCTTGAGTCTTTCTGATAGGTACTGTATTCATTTGAGATGAGACTGAAGTTCTCCTCCCTAGGTAAAACTTCTCAATGGTCCTTTTTCTCCAAATAAGCATCTTGGGCTGCCCTTCTGCCTGGAGCAAACATTCTCCTCATCTTGCCTACACCGGAGAATCCCCAGAGCAGCTCTCTTAAAACAAGCCTAACAAGGGGCACCTGGGCAGCTCAATCCATTAAGGCTCTAACTCTTGGTTTCGGCTCAGCTCATGATCTTGCGGTTTGTGAGTTCAAGCCCCCAACAGGCTCTGCACTGCTCAGACCCTGCTAGGGATTCTCTTTCCCCCTTTCTGGCCCTCCCCCACTTCCTCTGTCTCTCAAAATAAATAAATAAACCTCAAAAAATAAAAAATAAAACCACAAGCCTGAGGTGATGACTTCAAATAAGCATCAAACAAATTCAATTAAGCTTCAGATGATTTCAACTAAACACTCCAGCTAAAACTATGGGAGTAACAAAGCAGATTTTGAGTTTATGTTACATGTGTAGGAGCTATAAACACTCCTACAGAGCCAATTTATTCATAATGAACTTGTTTGTGAAAATAATCCTTTAACCTTTTATACACGAAATAGATTTCATCATCACTGCATCTCATTTCAACGCCTTAATGTAGTTTAGGTAGCAATGACTGCCCTAAGAAGCAATTTTAAATTTGTAATTTCTGTAATATACATCTCAATGACATGTTCAGTGACATAAAATTTTAACCAATTCTAACTCAATTTTACTTTACTTCCCTCCCGCCGATGATGCACCAGGTCCCTTCCTGCATCGCAGAAGGTGTGTCCACCTCTGCACAAAGAAATGCCTAAATGACAAATGTTAACACCAGAAGTCAGAGATATGATGGCATTATTTTTAAAACACAGAAAGGCACAAAATTATCAGACAGGAGCGACCTACATACCTAACTTCTCAGCTTATCGAAAATGTAGCTGACCAAGTTCTAAGAGGCCAAAGGACCCACACCCAATGTGCGATTATTAACGTACATTCAACTACCCAAACTAAATTGGGTGCACCTGTGAGCTTGCCAGCCACTGGAAATACCACTAAATTACAGCGTCAAGAATAATAAAATTAAATTTTCATTTTCCACATGATAGCCTATGAAATTAGTTAAGAAAAGAAAGCCAATCTAACAGTACTTCCTCTCTCTCACACACATCCCCACCTCATCTCAGCCCCCAATATCAGTACAAACCACTGGGGCTGAAAGGCTCAGTGGAAATAAGTATCATAATCAAAATTATATCGACTGTGTCCAAGAGAGAAATTGATGGGCTGGCAGAAGAGTACAAGTCTAGGGTACAAATTCATAGGCTGTCTCACAGACACATGTGGCTAGTTATGAATTCAAATCATTAAATAAGCAGTGAATGCTCCTCATTAAGTGGGAGGGACCACCAGAAACTGCATACAAGTTCTATACATTGAAATGTGACTTTGATGTATGTGTGCCGCTGACCACGGTCCTGAACCAACATTTCCTCTTTGGGGGAAGGCTTTTCTCTCCTTTCCTTCCCAGGAATTACGAACCAGGTGAGAGTTCATGGAGACAGATAATGAAAGAGACAAGTACACAGAAGCTGGTGGAGGATAAGACTTCTGTTGAATCTTATGTTATGTTCTGCTTTAACCTAAGAGAACAGTACCAGACAAGAAATCAGACAA
This sequence comes from Panthera uncia, assembly GCF_023721935.1. Classification (NCBI taxonomy): domain Eukaryota; kingdom Metazoa; phylum Chordata; class Mammalia; order Carnivora; family Felidae; genus Panthera; species Panthera uncia. The sequence continues at coordinate 49,032,434 of NW_026057577.1, read as the reverse complement.
AATATCAGAGACATAAAAGAGAACAAGAATCTCTGAACAATGCAAAGTTGTATAAACAGCAGCCTTAACAGGTTCATAAGACAGAGCACCAGGTTGGTGAGAGGTACAGTCCCTGCAGTAGCATTTGAATTTTATCAAAAGTGCTCCTAGATTGTTTTTATTTTTGCCTTAAAGGTTGACATGTCTACATTGCCCCAAAAGGACACAACAGAAGGGGGGGGAGGCAGGGGACAATTTACATATCTTAATTCTTGTACTTTTAAAAGTACAATCACACTTCTAATAGATTTCCTCTCTGTGAAGTTGGGGTGGCCCTTGGACCACCTGCCTTACCCCACTCCACCCTAACTCATATATAAACCAAAGCTGGCTTCCAAAAAATCATTTGATTGGTCTTATTACTCCCTTCTCAGCCTCCAAATCATTACCTTGGATACTTAAGTGCATGGTCATCATCTCACCAGCCTCACCATACAACTGACATGCTGCCTTCTAACTAAATCCCTGGGCAAAGCCAGTAATTTACATGTTTATACAGTTGTTTAGGATATTATTAATAAATGATCACTAAGAGCAAGTTCCATGAGTAAAAGAGAGATCATATCTTAATAGAAGGGTTAATGAACCATACACCATAAAGCTTTCCTGTTAGTACATTATAAGAAATGCTCTATGAAATTAAAAGTGATAACTGTGCTACACATCTACCTACTCATGAATGAAAGGGCCTGTCATGACTACCAACAAAACATGCTAGTAGCATAATCCATCAGGGAAGGGACCGCTAGGCTTCTAATTATTCCTGGCTATGCCATAGCCATTCTGCATAAACCAGCTCCTCATGCTCAGTAATAACAAATGCTGCTACGGAATACATACTATGTGCAAGGCATAATGCTGGCTACTTCACATAAAGTATAATTCTTAATTCTCCTAACAACCCTCTGCAATAAATGTTGCCATGTCCATTTGACCGATGAGGAAACAGTCTCAGTATTAAAAACCTTTCCAAAGTCACACAACGTGTAAGTGGCTCAGTGTCATCAGTCCGTACCTTCAGGCACTACTGACTCTGACCCAGGGCAGAGAAAAACTGGCTGCTAGCCCTGAAGGGATGAAGGAGAGGAGCACATGCCCCTTCCTGACAACACTCAGAACACGAGAATGTGATTATAAATGACATGAGGTTTCTTTCGTATAAAAAGGACAAGCATCTCTTTTAAGATACACATGTGCGTGCATGCATGCGCACGCACACACACACACCCACTCAGTTTTCTTCAATGCCAGGCCACCCTATTATGGATCCTTCTCATTGTGAGAAGGCTCTTTCTACACTGTATCATGTTTGCACCCCGCACTATAGTTCTTCCACAACCTTCCTCCAAGGGACAAAGTGAGAAGCAATGGGACTCATACATTGTATCCACTAAATCTAATACACAGCTTTATCACTGACTGTAATACATAGTTAATACATAGGTTTGTCACCAACTGTAAAACAGTGGCAAAATATAAATATGACCTTTCCCTAGAATACCTCAGACCAGAGGTGGAAAAGGCAAAATCCTTAGTTCTCTGATGCTGATCAGCCCTTCTCTAGGAAGATACAGGCAAACAAGCTAGATTCTCATAATGTGTATTAGCTCACCAACACCACACTTCCCACCGACAGGGAATCTCATACAATCTCAGGGCAATTTCCCCTTGTATTCACCTTGGGTAAATATTTCTCTGTAATTTACTGTGGAAATGAGCTATTCCAAGGCCCTCTTCTCAGTCACCATTCCCATTAATAAAGTTTTTCCTTCAAGAAAATAGTAGGCTTAAGGCAACATCACAGTGAAAAGGAGCATTAATATTCACACTATGGTATTCTCTTGAAGAGAGCTCAATTCTTTTTCTACAGTATTTGCCATGTGTTTACCTGGGGCACTTGAACTACCAGGAAGGAGCCCCCTGTTCCATGTACACATCATTTATTAAGATGCCCTCTTCTAGGTTATCAGCTCCAATCCTGGAACATTTAAGCAGGCTACACAAGCAGTTCCCAACAGGTGGGCTTCGTGCTTCCTGCCCTCCCCAAACACAAATCTCACCATACCACTATCTCGATTCAAATCCTTCAACGGCTCTCAGCACCAGCTGCTGCATCACTCTCAAGGGTTATCTGATGTTATGCTCCCCCCTCCTCCATGCCAAACAACCCGCAGACGCACCATACTCTCTCCCACTTTAGGGCCTCCAGCTACCTGCATGGCTCTTACCCATGTTATCTCCCAGCTATCTCCCGGCTCATCCATTATGTCTCAGCTCAACATCACCTCCTCAGTGAGGCAGTTCTTACCTCCCAGACTAAGAGAGCTCCATGATATAGATACACTCCCTCACAGCCTGCTCCTCTGTTCCATTTACTTCCTTTGAAACCAACTAATTAATAATCGTGTGTTGTGTGACCATCTCCCTCAACTACACTAGAAGCTTTGTAGGGTCCAAACTATCTTTGTCTCATCCACTTTCATGTCCTTAATGCTGAGGCCAATGCGTCACTAGAGTCTCATGCAATATATATTGGTTGACTGATTTTCTCAACTCTCTTATCGAAATAGTGAGTCAAAAAGGAGATAAAATAATAAATGCACCAAGATTTATGCACTGCTTTTGTTCAAATTATGTAGCTGCTGTGATTAATAAAATACAAACTCAGGGCGCCTGGGTGGCTCAGTCGGTTGAGCGTTCAACTTCGGCTTAGGTCATGATCTCACGGTTTGTGAGTTCAAGCCCCATGTAGGGCTCTGTGCTGACAACTCAGAGCCTGGAGCCTGCTTCCGATTCTGTGTCTCCCTCTCTCTCTACCCCTCCCATGCTCATGCTTTCTCTCTCTCTCTCTAATAAATAAGCGTTAAAAAAATAATAAAATAAAATTCAAACTCAATGAAAAGCTTTACTGAATTCATAGTTGTTTTTCGCTATTTATTTTCTTAAACAATGAACAGCAGAAATTCATGTACTGCATCACTACTGTGTGCAGGAATCCCACAAACACATCCCAGGTATTATTAAGAGCAGTACTCAAACACCATTCAATAGAACAGTTCAAAGACATCCCATGACTGTGCCTATTGTCACGCAGGAAACTGTCCCCCAACGTACGTCAATAAAACAAATCTTTTAGTATAGCAGAGTATAAATGAGCCACTTTATATATGGAGTTGAAAATCCTTTTAACCACTAAGCCTTTTCTTTTTCAGCCATTCTAAGAATCCTTCAAAGTTTCAAGTTCTAATAGACACAGTGAAAAGCGGACTTAATACACAAGTCCCTTTAAAGGTATTTTGAGTGGATCCTCAGTGATTTAGCTTTGTTCAAAATTTACCTGGATCAAAAAAATTTTTTTTTACCTGGATCCATGAGGTATTTTTGATAAGAGATCTAGAGGTCTGGGCATAATTCACAACATACACAACAAATGAAAACACACACAGTCACCGTTCAATCAAACGCATAACTATTTTCAAAGATGTCCTTTTTTCCTCATTCATTCAATATATACTCACTGAGTCCATACTAATATACTAGAGGTACTGTGCTAGGCATATAGAACAAAATCCCTGCCCCCAAGGAGGTCAGTGATAGACAGCAAACGGTACCTGAGTACTTCATTAGTGTCATCACACGGTACTTTGGGAAAAGACAGGACAAAGTTGCCTACAAGTAAATCTCAGAAATGTGGTCACAGGAACAGTCCCCCAATCTAGATAGATGCCTGTAGATCGACAGAGCCACCAACCCTCAACACCCGCAGACTCCAAATGCACAGGCTTAGGGAAGCAGCGGAGGAAGTCAGATGCAGTTTATTAACTGCATGATATGCACCATCTCTAACTCCCAGGTGTTTAAATACAGAAGAATGCAAACACTGCCTTCTTATTGTTTTTAAGCAACAAAAGTGTAAAGGGCTGATTTAAGTCTCTGATACCTAGTAAGTTCACACAAATATTGATAGTAAGATAAAATACATAATAGGTCAAACACTATTGATATACTCAAATCAGCTTCAACAAGGTTGCCAAAAACAAGTTAGCACTGCAATTATACACCACATACTTGAATTTTGCTGTTTTTTTAAATTTATTTTAATGTTTATTTTTGAGAGAGAGAGATCAAGCATGAGCAGAGGAGGGGCAGAGAGAGAAGACACAGAATTTGAAGCAGGCTCCAGGCTCTAAGCTGTCAGCACAGAGCCTGTGGCGGGGCTGGAACCCACAAACCATGAGATCATGACCTGAGCAGAAGTCGGGTGCTTAACCGACTGAGCCACCCAGGCATCTAGAATTTTGGTGCTTTTTAAAAAGTGATGCAGAAAAAAATATAAATAAATAAATAAATAAATAAATAAATAAAAAGTGATGCAGTAAGTTATGAGAAGAAAAAAAAAAAAACACTTTGGAAAACAATGACTCTCCCAAGCTAGACACAACAATTTAAAGATCTAAATGAACCTCTTTCCATTTTATGCATTGCACTTAAGCCTTTTAAAGCATTATACTCAGCACCTTGCCATAGTAGGACATTACTCTAACAGTGCCTTGCCATAATACGACCTGATTCAAATGAAATCTGTTTCCCAGCTTATGCTAATAAAATGAAAATAACCTGAGGAGACACAGCCTCAGGTTCTCTCAGAGTAGCAGGTTAATTACGCAGAAAAATAACAAGCCAGCCTAAGTTCGTACTTCCATGTCACAAGATTTTCATCACCAATGAACTTGAAAAATTAATATTTACTTAGCACTTCATGCTATATATTAGTGTGCTAGGATTACATAAAATCGCAGGTATAAAATGCCTAACAACTCTATTGTTGTGATTCTCATTTAAAGGTGAAAAAACTGGGGCTACGATTAATTGAACGGTCCACAATCCCACAGCCAGTTAATGCGGCAGAGCTGGGAAGCAAACCCATGTCTTCCCACTAAACTTAGTGTTTGCAACCCAGTGTTCCTGACTGAACCCTCTGGAATGGTGCTTGTAGTTGTGTGCATTTTCTGAGGAGCCGGTGGAGAGCTGACATTAGATTCTCAAAGAAGCCTACCATCCCACAAAAGGTTAAAAATCACTGCACCATACCGTCACCCAGGTAAAACCAGAAAATGCACACTGGACTTTAACGCCTTTCACCAAGACTACCACTTCTCGGCTCCTGAGGAGGAAAAAAAAAAAACTCCACAGTTAACAGTTTCACTTTAAAATTCTCACAGCCAAGCCAAGATTTCCACTCCTAGATAACTTCCAGCAACCTCTGCCACAGAGTCAGTTACACAATAAATTCCAATACTGTATCAGTTTACATCCAATTCTGAGATTTCACAAATACTGACCAATGTTATTTAGTCATTCCACTTTCCAAAATGTGTTTCAATCAACCAGTCCTCACTGCATTGCCTGAGAAATAAGCTATCATTATATCTCTTCCCAGGAAGTAAAACACTGTCACCATGAGGCCAGGCAATAAATCAGCTACAGAATTGGGATCAAAAGTGAGAAGCTCCTTGCTTGCCCCACCCATATGCAAGACTGTGTCATTTACCCCAGAGCAACCTCTCCTAGCTACAGAGAAAACACTGGGCATCTTCTCGACCAATGACAACACTAAATTAGAATCTACTAGTAAATCAGTGAATTAGGGCATACCCCCAGCTGCCCAATGACAAGTGCGCTCATCTTGAAAGTTGAGGCAGATGTCACAGGATAAACACCTGGCACATGCCTGACATCTTAAAAATGAGATGCAACCACTGAGGGACTCTGACAGTTCTGTGGCAGGTATGGCACTCAGCTTAACTCCTGGCATTCCGTCCCTAGGATCAATCTGAACATTTGATCCATCCTAAATTCCTGATCAGCAAAAAAGAGTATTTCTGTGGAAATGAACTTTAACTTGAAGTTACCTGGTTCAAACCCCTCATTCTACAGATAAAACCAAACCTCAGAGGAATGAAACCACTTGCCTAAGGCTCATAACTCAGACCTCAGAAAGCAAGTCTCCAAACACCTGTCCAGGATCCTTGCAATTCTCCAGGGCACTGGAAAATCGATCATGGTTACTGCCAGAAGCTTGGCCATCGACCAAACAGCACTGCTCCATCTCTGCCTCGCCAGGACATCACTCCCCTCACCCTGTGCCAGATCCACTCTTTGCCTCCAGAATGAGGTCCCTGGGGGCCACTGGCAGGACACTGACCTCAACGTGCACATTCTGAGGGATAAAGACAATTACCTACTAAAGCTAACCCCATCCAGGAGGAGAAAAAATAGGACTCTGGCACTGAGGAATTAACTTCACAAGGACTCTATGTTAGGACGATGTTTTATTTATAGCCCTGCCTGAACAAAATGACTTAGCCACAACTCTCCAAAGCAAACAATCTAAAAGATAATGAAGAACCTTATGCTTCTCTAACTGTGCTCCAAAGCCCTCCCCCAACACACCCCCTGCCAAAAAAAAAAAAAAAAAAAAAAAACAAAGAAAACTAACTAAAAGAAACCAAAAACCCCCCCCCAACCCCCCCCCCCCCAAAAAAAAAAAAAAAAAAAAAAAGCCAAGGAAAGCTATCTAGAGGACACCAAAGTCATACGCTCAATGTGTCAGGACGCGACCCACAAGTTTTGGATGAACGTTCTTCCAGGAGACCAGGATGGAAACAGTCTCCCAGAAGAAAATCGGGGGTTCTCTATCCAGTCTGGCAACCAGCGCGCATCTGGACACCCAGGAACAAGTCCGAATGAGAGATGCAGGCGTGCACGACAGTGGCGCCGACCGAGAGCTCGGAGTCCCGCTCTCTCAGAGGACCGACGCTGCGGGGACCAGCCAAAACCACCCGCAGGTGATCCCGGGGAGCCGGCGTCACTGACACGCCCCTGTGAAACTCCACGGGTACCGCTCCCACTCTTCCGCCAGGAAAGACACACCGTCTCTTCCCCTCACACCCATCCCCTCACCACACTCCCTCTCCGCCCGAGAGCTTCGGCGGGAAGCAACGCCCACTTCGGAAAAGATCTTAGTTGTGGGGACCAGCCGGGCGTCCAGATCACTCATTCACAGAGCCACCGTAGCAGACACAAACATTAAGGAGTTTGCTGTTTTGACATAAAAAGCACACGATCAGGCCTCACATGAAGGCACACACACGGAGGTAACAGCCATGAGAAGTCAATGACCCACAGGGAGGCTCCTAACTGCCATCACCCCGGGCTCGGGGCAGAGCACCTGGGGTCCCTCCCCCTCTCCACGCCCCGGGGCGCCCAGCCGTGGGCCGCGCGCGGAGTGGAGAGCTGAGGTCTCCCGACAGCAGGGACCCGGAGGGGGGCGAGCGGGGGAAGGCGGGGCCCACCTCCTCGTCCTGCTCCTCCTGGGACGCGCTGCTGCCCCGCGGCGCGGGCGGCGCGGTTCCTCCGCGGAGCTGCGGCGGCGGCGCACAGACTCCAAGCTCAAGCACCACGCGCGCGGGAGCCCACGCGGCGGGCGGCGGGGCGCCTAGGGCGCCGCCCGGCGGCGGTGGCTGCGGCTGCTCTCGAGAGAAGCCGCCGGGCTCCCCTTCCTCCGACAGAGTTTCTGAGCCCGAGGAGGACTCGGCCGAGGAAGCGCCAGGCGAGGATGCGGCGGCCACCGCAGGAGCAGGAGCCCGGGCGCCGTGGCCGCTACAGCCACGGGGCACCGGCTCCGGCGCCTCCGAAACTTTCTCCCCCATTTCCCTCTCGGGCCCAAAGTGCAGCCCGAGGGGCAGCGGGGACGCGGCGGGCACTCAGCGTCTCCAGGGAAAGCTGCGAGCTGCGCGGCTCCGACTCGCTCTCGCTGCCGCTCCCGGGCTGCGGGGAGCCCCGCCGGCGACTACATGGCCGCGGCACGGCCGCGGGAGCCCGCCGCCAAGTTACCAGCCGCCCAGATTTGGCGGCCGACCGGGGCTCCCGCGCGCGGGGACAGGCCAGCTCGAGCCGGCGCTCTACGGTCCACAATCCTAGCGAGCTGCGCCCGCGCCGCCGGGACTGCGGCTTCGCCAGCAAAACCTGCCTCCAGGCAGAAGCGGGGCCGGCGGAGGAGACGGGCAGCCAGGGGAGCCAATGGCAGGGCAGGCGCGCCGGTGGGCGGAGGCTGCGGCGCCCCCGGCCGCACGGGCGTCAGGTAGGGGAGGCGGGGCGAGGCGCGGGCTACGGGATCCGGCGGAGCGCTGGGGCCCCCGGGACTGGGGAGAGGCGGTGGCGGAGGGGGCACCTGGAGCGTGGAATCGGAGCCAAAGGCTTGGACTCCGAACTTAGCGGAGGAGTGGCTGGCCGGCCTTGGAACGCCAGGGAGAGATGGCTGAGGGGGCGGTGAGACCTTGGAGAAGAACTGGACTTTGTTTCGAAAAATTAGAATTGAGGAAACTGACCAGAAGTAGAAATTTAAAAGGAAACACAGTCACGCACACACACGCACCCACTAGACTGCTGGAGGAGAACGAGGGAAACTCCGTGGTATAGTGAGTGGATGGATCTAAACAGACCTGATTTCCAATCACGGTGTCTCCGTTTAAACTCGTTTGGCCTCGGTTTCCTCAGCTGGAAATAGAGACATTACATTAATACCTGTCTTGTCAGGCTATAGGCAGAATTAGAGCAAATATTTATGTGTATGTATATAAGCTTCAGCAGAGTGCCTGGCTTGGACACATGGTTAGTTTTCCAAAAACTACTTATTTTTGTCTATTAACTTGAAGTTTAAGTCATGCCCCTGTATTTAATTGGGAACGAGAATGTGCCTAGTACTGTGCCCAATCCTACACAAAGTCGAACTAGAAAGGGCTCTGTGGCGCTAACCATTGCCTGCCTCTCCACACCCGCTAAACAGCATGAAGAGTTTACAATTTGCAGTTGACTGTCTGCTAGCCCTGGATTCTAAACCAGCAGGATGCAAAAACAAGTGCTTCGCTTTCCTTACCTCTAAGAACTAGAAGAAAGAACTTGCACCAAAGGCACAAGAATTGCCTTAAGGCCCTCCCTGGTCCTGGAGAATGCATCCTGCAGGGTGATTGGGTGACTTAAATTTCTTGGAAGCGAGCATTTGGTGCAGCAGTGGTAGATAAATGACTCCTCAACGTGCCTTCAGCTCCAGCCCTATTCTGAGCTCTGGCACTTCAACCTGAGCTATAAATTCAACCTGATTAAATTCCACAGACAGTGATTGGGATGTGTGCCAGGTGCTTGCAGGGGGCACAAAGGTGAGTAAGACAGGTCCCCTGCCCTTCAGGAGCTTATGGTCAAGCAAGAGATTGATGCTGCAGGGCACCTGGGTGGCTCAGTCGGTTGAGCGTACGACTTCGGCTCAGGCCATGATCTCACAGTCTGTGAGTTCGAGCCCAGCATAGGGCTCTGTGCTGACAGCTCAGAGCCTGGAGCCTGCTTTGGATTCTGTGTCTCCCTCTCTCTCTGCCCCTCTCCCACTCATGCTCTGTCTCTGTCAAAAATAAATAAAACGTTAAAAAAATTTTTTTAAAAAGAGATTGATGCAGCATAATATACCTCCATTATTAATTTTGTAAAGCTATAGTCGTGCTATGAGAACAATGTGCCATGGCAGGAGAGAGGAGTTACAGGAAAACAGTGAACAAATCCTCAAGAATCTCAGATTTCTCTTTATCAGAACAGTTTTGCCCAATATCCTTAAGAACTGAAGGACTCCAGTTGATAGCCCCTTCAGCTAATGAGCCCTTTTATGCTATCACGGTATTTACAAGTGATACATCACACAAAGCACTTCATTATATTGGACAGCAAGCTTTGTCCTGATCAGTTTCCTCCCAAGATGAAGGGGAAAGAAATATAGCATAACCCTATTGCCATGGACAGCCATACTGCAAAGCGGGACTCTGGCTGTCAGGCTTGCATTGTGACACTTGAGGATTATCTGCGGGGATGTGAGTACCTGCTGAGGCAAAAGGGCAATTCTAGTGACTTGGCTAAGTTGTGACAGCAAGGCTGAAGAGAGAGCACAGTGGGGTGGTCAGGATCCAGCCCTGGGCCTCCCAATTGCTTTTCTAGTCGGGAGTATTGGTCTTTATCCGAGGCCGTATGTGGTTGATTCACCACAGCCAAAGTGAAATGAGGACTTAAGCAAACCATTCACATGAAAGAGAAGGAGGGGGTGCCTCTCAGTGCATCGGGAAAGAAGAGGCAATGACATGATCTGAATTCCTAACAGGAGAAATGATAGCTATTATTGCTTGAACCCTAAACGCTGTCTATGGATGGTCTCATTTAACCTTGGCAGCAACCTAAGATGATAGACTGTATTGGCCCTACTTTATCGATAAAGAAATTGAGGATCTGCAAGGTCAAATAACTTGCCAAATGTCCCACAGCAAGTGAGTGACAGAACTGGGGTTTGAACCCAGCGGTCTGCTTCTGGGGAACTCTTACACATTCCAGTAAAATGCAATTCAGAACAGACCACTTTTTTCAAGTACATATTTATATGCTACATTACAAAAATCCATACAGCAGGAATGTTGTTGTCTTGATTCAATATGTAAAAGAATATGAAAGGATATGTGGAGAACAGATTGTTTTTCCCCCACAAACATTTATAAAGCACTTACAATGTGTTTCAAGCACTTTACAAATGTTAATTTTCTTAATCCTCACATCAACCCTATGAGGTCGCCACTATTATTATTCTCATAATACATGTGTGAAATGTATGGAAACTATAGCCCAGAAAAGTTAAGTAATTTGCCCAAAATCACACAGCTTGCAAGTGATGGAGCCAGGATTCAAACTTGAGCAGTTTGACCCCACCGTTTGTGCTTTTAGCCTCTATAGATCAAAATCAAGTGGTAGATCAGTATCTAACTTTTTAGACCTTAACCCTGCATATCTGTTTTGTAACTTGTGACACATATCAATACAAATACAAATAAAATTCCACAAAATAATATCTACACTAAGTTCCTATAAGCAATGAAGTCTGGAATTTTGTTATATTATTGAAAATAAAAATGCTACTTGTGATCAGCTAAATGTATTTCACACTCCATTCTGTCACATGCAGTCGAAATCAGTGTACCTAGTCATCTCCACAGCTGCCCCACAAGGAAACTATGACTGTGTTTCAGGCTGAGAGTTTCCAGAAAAGAAATGGGCAAACTCAAAGGATGATTCTATAAATGGAAGGTGATCAGAAAGTCAGGCTAATTCCCCTGAAATATCACAATTAGACCTAGAGACAAATGCTGAGGTATGGCCAAACCACTGGAACAAAATCAGTTTTGATTTTCCAGAATCCTGTGGTTCACCTTTCTTATCTGATAAATTATAATCATCATCCTCAGTGGCAAAGAAAGTACCCCACCAGAAGCACATCTCATAAGTGCTCCTAATGTTAGGTATAAAAGTATGTTTTTTTTTTTTTCTGTCCTGTCACTGTAGGCAAGAGCCAGAAAAATAAAAATGACTTAGTCATAACTCTTAGGGAGCCAATAGCGTAGCTTCCTAGGACAGAACCAGACCAGCCTACAGATTAGAAAGGACAAGGTCATCAGTGTCCATACATTGTGCTGGACATGATCCCAAGTGCTTGGTTCAAGGACAGGCACTTGAATAAGTGTCCATTGTGTTCAGTGATTAAAACTTGCCTCAGTTTTCTGAGGTAACAGGAGGCATTGCCTCTGGGAGTCTCTGTTGTCTCTGCCAGTCTCTGCTCTGTGGGTGAGGCTATGTGAATATCAAGCTCTGTCTCTCTGAGATGGAGAATGTTGGAGGAAAAGTCATCACACCCATAGTCCAGTCCCATTGTTTTGACCTTCCTCCTAAGGATTAGGGTTAGGATTTAATAAAATTGAAATCAACTCTCCTTTGTCTTACCTACGTGAAATTAGAGCATCACCAACTTCAAATAAACATTTTTGCAAAACGACAAGTAAATATGTTCCTGTTCACGACACTAAAAACTCCTAAATATCATACTATCTTTGGATTTTGAAGATGATGGTATTATACTTTTGGTAGGTTTTTAAATTATCACTATTAATGATGGATGTGCCTGATCCTTGACCAATGAAATGCAATTTCAAGACAAAATAAACACCAGTGAAAAGGTGGTACTGAAGTGGCCTAGGCTGGGGGGTTCTAATTTATACCAGAAGGTGTAGCATAATACAGACCATGGCCGTTTCTGACCACTCAGCTGGGAGGAAAAGCTCCACAGTTTCTAAGGCTGTTATTTGTGTCTGAGGCTCCAGGAAAGGAAGGGCTACAGTACAAGGTTCCAGAAGATAAGTAGGAAAATGTTTAAATGATGGCTGTAAAGTGTAAGTGCAGAAGAGTAATAACTCGAATTGCAGCTGTTGGAGTTTCTGACCTAGAGGTTGAGAAGAATGGGAAACTAAGCTATGTTAGCAAGTTAAAATAAGCCTACAATGGACCAAAAGGGGCGGATGCTGCTGATCTGATCTCTTAGACCAAGGTTTCTCAGTGCATTGTATGTAGAACATTTGCATCACATCACCAGGAGGCAAGCAAGGGAACAAAGGATGCTGGTTCCCTGGCCCCACCCAAGATCTGGGAATCAGCATTTTTTCAGCTCCATTCCAAGAAAGTATCAAGTATACTAAAACTTAAGGATTACTGAAGATGTTCCTAACTTGGAGATCAAAGGGCCATTTTATGCTGCAAACATGCATGGTTCTGTAGAAGGTGACTAGAACAAGCCTGACTGATGGCAGTGTGCGTCTCTTTGGACCACTTTGTTCCTCTTCTCTTAGAATACAACTACCTTGGGAGAGACCAAGATAGTTCAGCAGCTGGGCAGGAATATGCATGTTCCAGAAACAGCTGGAAAACCTGAGCTAATATACAAAAAGAACGGAGGATGATGTTCCCTTGAGGATTCTGTTAAACAGAATTCAAAATGGTGACCTATTTCCCACAGAAGACTCCAATCTTTTGCATCTGTCTTTCCAAGATGGACAAGATGGATACTCACATCTGGGATTTTTTTGTTATGCTTTCAGCATGAAATGTTCTTTTATTATCACTCTTCATTTTTCAAAAAGATTTATTCAGTACTCTTTGCCTGTTTAGGAAACAGAAAACACACAAACACATTTACTCATTTTTATTCATTATAGTGGTTTGCTGTCAGAGTCAAATGGTTCTGTTTTCCATTTTCAATTCTTACAGCAATTTCCTTGACTCTGTCTACATTGCATGGCACGTAGTTCCTTCCACCACCAACCCCAACTAATTAGAAAATAAAAATGATGCTGAATATTAACCTAGGAAGTAGCAACTCCTTCCACAGCCCTGAGCCAGTTTGCAACCTTAGGGTTAACTTTGAAGGCTTTTTGTACTTGAGGAAATAGTATGTTCTAGTCCTTCTCCCCTCAAAGTGTGGTTTGCCAATAAGACGACCTAGGAGGTTATTACAGATGCAGAATCTGAGGCCCCACCCCAGGCCTACTGTATCAGAATCTTAACAGATTCATGGGGAATTTGTAGCCACATTAAAGCTACAAAAATACTGTTCCCGTTTGGTTCTCAAACCTGGCTGTGTATTGGAATGACCTATAGAACTTTAAAGTATACTGGTGTCCCATCCCCAAGATTTTCTTTTTTTTTTAATGTTTTTTTTAAATTTTTTTTAACGTTTATTTATTTTTGAGACAGAGAGAGACAGAGCATGAATGGGGGAGGGTCAGAGAGAGGCAGACACAGAATCTGAAACAGGCTCCAGGCTCTGAGCTGTCAGCACAGAGCCTGACGCGGGGCTCGAACTCACGGACCGTGAGATCATGACCTGAGCCGAAGTTGGCCGCCCAACCGACTGAGCCACCCAGGCGCCCCTAAAAATTTTTTTTTAAATCTGAGTCAGGAGGCCTCTCTTGGGGTGGGGGGGATACCTATCTGTGTAGAAATGAGCAAGGTTTAAAACCAATGAGATAGTTTCTCTCTCCAAGATGAGGAAGGGCCGAACAAAATAGGAACACATTTTTCATTTAACTTCTGAAGTCCTGGCTGTACATCAGAAGACCTAGCATCTATTTGTAACTTTGTCACTGATGCCATTTATCAGAGCCTCCATCACCTGTGTGATGGGGGTAATATAAAACCTGCCATCATTTCCTCCATCACAACGTTATGAGATTGTTTTGGAAGTACTTTCATTTCCCCAACAGAAAGGCATTATAGATCTGTATATATACCTGTTATGACTTCTTTGGGGAGAAGAAATCACCTCAGAGAAGACTTGGTTTATAGCTTCCAGTACTGAGTGATTTCTGAGCCTCACAGGCATCCGTACACAGGATGTTCTTTGTAGGGAACAACTTGTTTATTTCTTAGTTTTACATGTCTAGTGGGTTGCTTCTTCCCCCTTTCCATTTATTGCCTGTTTTTTTAATAAAAAAATCCAGCATAAATAAGTCTCTTAAATCATGTTAGCTAGCTAGAATGTTGCTTTAGTGGTTCATTATTTATGTCTTTCTGTCAGCATGCATGTTATTTTACAGAAAGCAAAAGCTTTACTCAAGCAACAAGATAACAACTGTTTTAAAATTTTTTAATGTTTATTCATTTTTTAAGAGAGAGAGGCAGAGAACGAGTTGGGGAGGGGCAGAGAGAGAAAGAGACAGAATCTGAAGCAGGCTCTAGGCTCTGAGCTGTCAGCACAAAGTCCAACATGGGGCTTGAACTCACCGACCACGAAATCATGACCTGAGCCGAGTTGGACACTTCACTGACTGAGCCCCCAGGTGCCCCTTGATAACTGTTTTAAAACAGAAAGATCCAAAGACAGTTTGCCTGGTCCACTGGTAGAAGCAGCAGTAAACAAAATAGAGGAGAAGGTCTAACTGTAACATTTTATGAATAGGGCGAAGCATCTGAGTGTGACATGTTCCCTTCTTTGCCATCTAATCCCCAAGCAATCAGTTTTTTAAATGGCACTTTAGACAAGGTAATGAATATCTACTAATACCAAATATAAGCTTAATTTGAAAGCTGTAGAATAGGCCATAAATAAAAACATTGAGTGATTTCAGTAGCTCAGCTCATTCATACTAATGGAAATATAGATTGTCAACAAGGGAAGTCAACAGCTCTTCTCAAATAGGGTAAAAGGCCAGATGGTATGAGGTTCAATTGTTGATTGTTGTTATGCTTTCTGTTATTGTTGTGTTGTGGTGTGTGTGTGTGTGTGTGGTTTTATTTTTCAGTGATCTTCATATAGAAAAACATGAGGAATTCACAGTTATGGTGGTATCTAATACAAGAATTCAGTATGATATTTATTAAGCAGGTGACAGGGAGGGAAAAGAGACAAGGGAGAAATTTTGAAAGCCTCGGCTTGATGTTTTCTCCCAAATATTGTAGCTTGTAATTTCAAAACTTAATCTTGCGTATTAAACTGCTTGGATGAATATTAATTTTATGTATGTATGTATGTATGTATGTATGTATGTATTTACTTTTAAAGTAAGTTTCACGCCCAGCACAGAACCCAAACTTACAACCCTGAGGTCAAGACCTGAGCTAAGATGAAGAGTCAGACTCTTAACTGACTGAGCTGCCCAGGTATCCCTTAATTGTACTTATTCAATTAAGTGCCCAATGTAGGAGCAAGAGTTACCTTCCTAGGTGTTAAAGAATTCTTCAGATCAACACCAACACAGGAGACCCGAGATACATTATATTTCCCCTATAAGAATCACACAACACTCCAGCTGTCAAGACCCTTCCATAGCCATTTGTTTATCAAGTCTTGTTGATTTTTCTTTCCCATAACTCTCCCATTCATCTCTTCTTCCCCAGGTTAAATTCTGCTTCCCTGACTCAGGTCCTCATGACCTCTGAGATTACTGCAATAGCCCTCTAGGTGATTTCCTAGCTTATAGTATAGCCCTTCAAACTTAGTGTATATCCCCATGCCAGATTAATATTCCAGAAATAGCACTTTGATCATGCCACACTCTCTTGCATGTCAATAAGATAAAGGCCAAAATTCTTAGCCTAGCATGCAAGGCCCTAGTTTCTTTCCAGGTTCACCCTCCAAACCTCCTTCCACAAACCTTATGCTCATGCCAAAATGGATTATTCACTGTTTATAACTCAGCCTCTACTCCACTCTTGTCCCCTTGGGTTTCTATGTACATAGAATCTTATTTAGCCTCCTTTCTACACATACAAATCCAACAACTACTCAAATTCTATATATATGTCCAAACTTAACTAAAATCCAATCTCTCTCATGGCAACTTTAAAACATTTCCTCTAGTTCTTGACAATTCTCTCACTGAGAGGAGGGGTAGAGGTCCCCTATCCTCCAATCTAGGTTGACCTTTAGGGATTTGCTTTTAACCATTAGAATACAACAGAGGGAATGGAATGCTCCATGCCTTCCAAGACCCTGTGATAAATGGCCTGTACTTTCTACCTGCTTGTCTACCTGCTTAGAATAGTTGCTCTAGGGGCAGCCAGGCACCAAGTAAGAAGCCCCAAAACCCTGAGACTACCATGCTGGAGAGGCCATGTCTAGGCACTCTGGTTGACAACCCACCTGTGCCCTAGCATAATTACTGGTCAAGAGAGACATCTTGGATATTCATTCCAGAACCTGCAGATGATTGCCCTGGTCGTCAACCTAGGAAAGAACTGCGCCACCAAGCCCTGCTCAATTCCTGATTCCCAAATCAGAAGCAAAATAAATGGTTGTTTTAAGCCACTATGTTTGGGGATCATTTGTTATACAACAACAGTAGTTAGAATGCTCCCATAGATTCTCTCTGACCTCTGTCCTAGGATCACTTCTCCCTCTTTAAATTCCAAGGATTTATTTTCTATCCTCATTCATTCAGGAAGCATTGAGGCATCTACTAAGTGATAGACACTGTGCTGGATGCTGGGGAGGCAACAGGTTTTGAGAAAGACATTATCTGTGCTCTCAAGATATTTAGAATCTGGTAGAGAAGGACAACACAACAGGCAATTATAATACATGATGTCCGCGGTAAATATGTGAACACCTATTTTGTGCCAGGCACTCTGTCATAGAGAGATGAGTTTGGAAATAATCATTTTCATAGGCTGTGGCATACTGAGGCAAAATTATTCTAGAGACAACTGAGTATGTACGTCTGGGATTCTGAACAGAGAGAGAAGTGGGTTGGGGATTGAGCTTTGAGGGTCAAGAACACATTGACAGTAGTGAAAAACCAACGCATGGATGAGATTCCCCAGGGACAGGGGTGGAAAAGGCAGAGAACCCAGGCAGGAACACAAAGAACGAGTGTCCTTCAAAAGAAAAGAAAGATCAGAGAAAAAGCAAGGAAAGCAAAATCTCTGGATCCCCAGATCAATGCCAGTGGCGGTTTCAAGAAACAGGGAGGAGTCAGGTGTGCCAAACACTTCAGGGCCCAAATAAGAAAAAAACGTAACATTCGTGTAGATAATCGGAATGTCTCTGATGCCCCTTTCACTCTGGTCTTGGGTTGTTATTGGAGAACACTTTTAGGTGTAAAGGTCTCTCTAAAGTTGTAAGCTCTTTGTGGACAGAGATTATTTGTGTTGCAAATTTGAATTTCACATAGTTATAAGATTCATATGTGTAAAGCGAAAACTATTTTTTTGTTAACTGAAATGAACGATGGGTCCCCATTTCTGCCTATGGCAGATTTAATCTGCCGTCATTCATGTAAATGTAGTTTTTTCTATTTTAAAACTTTTTTTTTTTTTTTGGTATATGCTAAAATCCAGAATTCTACTCATTCCTCTTTGACTTCCCTTAGAAATGGTCCAGGTTCCAGGGGTGCTAATATGTGGTCCTGGCAGGGAGACTGCTTCCTCTAGTGTCCAGTGCTCACAGTGGATTCTGCTCAAGTGTAGCTCATCCTTCCCGATCTTGAACGTGAAACTCTGCCTTCATTATATCCATTGCTAACATCTGAAGCCCTTCACAGTCTCTAGTTGTTGACCGACACAACCTGAATATCTCTGTTCCTTCTCGATCTGCTAATCACTCCTTTACTCTCCACCTAGCTGCTTACTTATCCTCCACTATGGTAGGCAGAATCCTGAGAACCCTGGACATTTCCTTCGGTCATTCCTGGTCCACCACCACGGGGCCATAGTAGACATGGAGCTATTTTAGAGTTTGTGGTACAAATTCTCTAAATTTATACCAAAAAGAACACATACTGTTATGTATTTCTTATTATGTCAACAATATCAATTTAGGGCATAGAACATCATACACAAAGCCAAATTTTCAGACTCTTCCAAACCTATTCTATCATAAGAGCTTTAAGAGCTCTTGAAAATCAAAAATGTTTTGGCTTTCAGACCACTCTCTTTGCTCTGGACTTTAATAACTTTCTTGAAAGTGAAAATTACTTTATTCTATACTGCATTTAATACTTCCTACCAGGAAATGCCACTGATACAATGGGAAGAAAACAGGACTAAGATTGTCCAAGAACCAAAAAAATGCATCAGATAATATTTCAAAAGTATTACCCAATTATGTTGGCTATGCGTAGTATGGGATCAAATCATATAATTTAAAATATTGCTGATGATTTTTGTTATGAAAAAGGCAACTATGTCAGCCTAACATTTGCTATCATTTGTAACTATGGGTTTCCAAGGTCAGTCTTTAAAGGACTTTTTATTCCATTAATAGCACTTAAAATACAAACATTTAAACTATAAACAGGATCAGGTGTCAGAAAACTATTGGTGGTTATGACTTTGCTGCTCCCCCAAAATAATGTCCCATAGGCATTATGAAATGAGAAATAAAAATTAATACTAATTTTCCCCCAGTAATTATACTTCTTTATATGAAAGTAAAACTATTCAACCATACAAGCACACATATTTACTAATATGACTAACTGCTATTTAAATAGGACATATAAGTAGGAAGCCATTTAAAGAAATAGAAGATTCTAGATACAGTTATGTCCTCCCTTCTCATAATCTTTGTTGTTAATCAATCAGTGCTTAATTTAATCCTGGGTTTGTCCTGAGTTCAAACACAATTAACTAACTCTTTATGTTCCCAAGAATCAAACTTCAAACTTCTGGACCACTTTCCCCAATTGGCACACCTTTGGCTATTTCTGATTAAGGAATATTCCTGTAACTGCCTATTTTTCCAGGCTACTGCTAAAGCAATTTTCCACAAGTTCTAACTCTCTTCTTTTTAAAGCATATCCTTGTTCTTTTTCTGTTCTGTTCTTTTTTCAGAAATCTTAGTGGAAATTGAGAGAGAGAGTGAGGGAAAAAAATATATGTATGTATATATAGACATGTACTACCTCTGCAATTACATTGGGGAACAATCTTCCCCAATCTAGGAGAAATTTCTCCATCTTACCACCTCTCCAACTCCCTCTCTTATGAGGAAATCTGGCTTCTATCTAGCAATCAATACTGAACCATGGTTTCATACGTAAAGCTCCTTTGAAAATGGGCTAGGTTTACAAAGCAAAGCTCATCAAAATTTCCTTTTCTAGTTAGAGCCTATGATTATTAAAAAAGAGATAAAATAATGTCACCTGAGTTAGGCTAACTTTCGACCAGCAGAAAACCAAAGCAATAATTTCAAGGGTGAAAGACGCTCTTGACAGTGCTTTTTGTTTTTACTTTTACAAGAAAGAGAAGTTAAAGAGTTTCATTAGAAGGTAAGATCCAATCACATCTTAGATGGTGGCCTAACAATACAGCAAAGTTGAGAAAATGAATGAATGGTGGGAGACAGAAACGAGAAAACAAAAAGAAAAAGAGAAGACAGGAAGACTGAATCTGATTGCTTCCAAGAGAAATTGAAGCACTTAAAGTCAATGAGGGAAGAAGGAAGCATACGGATGATTGAAAAAACAGAACCAGAGAAATATTGGTCCTATGCTTCTAAAAGTAATTTGGTTATAATATTTACAGTAAAAAATAAATGACTTAAAAGCAAGCAGTTCATCTTTTGCTGGATCTCTTGTGAGTAATCAACACATATTTGCTGAGTAACAAAAGGTGAGGAAGGAGGTTCTTAGAGGAAGTCCAAGTATGTGGATAAGGAAGAAGGGGACGATTTTCTGTGCAGAGATAATTCTGCTGAATTCCAAGAAGGGGAGCTGTTACTGATATCTGACCTATGACGTACTAAAACATTTTAGGGATGTGTTTATAGCTTTGGTCTCCCCCGCATGGCTCAAAGTGGGTGGGTATGCGGTACACCACACTCTAAAAAGCCTCTTACTGACTTTCTAGAGGATTACTGTGAACAATTTTTCTCCTCATAGGAACCACCCCTTCACTCTGTTCTCTTACTAGTTTCAGTGCTAAAAGCATACCATGAATTTACAGAAAATTTTCTACACGTTGTAAAGTAAAAACATCTTCCAGCTATTTTCAGCATTTCCTCTTTTTCCCATTAATGAAAAGTCAGAGGTGACACTTGTTTATCTAGGAAGAGAAGCGCTTACTTCCTCTACCTCAGACAGCCTGTGGCCAGAGAATCCAAGTGATGACTCCTGTGCCCTCAGGCATAACCTCAAATTTACTAAACTAAAATTAAGAACAGTGTGTTTAGTTGAGAACCATGTTTTTCAACCATGTTGTTTTCTATTTCTTGTCAATCTTCTGATATTTTTTCTAACAAGTTACTGAGTTAAAAAATTGAGAAATGTCCAACAACAAAACCCCCTGTAAAGTTGTTACCTGCCACAAATGATCCCCTTCTTATTATGCCTTCTGAAACAAAAATGTTCTGGGACACTTGCTTTAAAATATGCCATGGGGAAATAGGGATTTGAAGGTTACTGGTGAAACAGGATTGGCCATGTGCTGATAATCTTTGAAGCTGGATAATAGGATGACAAAGTTCATTATTCTATTCGGTTTTCTTAATTAGATAAAATGTATATATAAAGATGTTAGAACACCAAAAAAAGTAGAAATAATGGGATTCTTTAATAATAGGGAATGGCTAAAAAATGATAAATGATAGCATATTCACAAAACGAACTATCATACGGCCACTAAAGAAAAAAAAATTTTTTAAGTTTATCAATTTATTTTGAGCAAGGGGGGAGGGAGAGAGAGAGAGAGAGGGAGAAACAGAATTCCAAGCAGGCTCAGCACTATCAGTGCAGAGCCAGATGTGGGGCTCAAACCCACAAACTATGAGATCATGACCTGAGCTGAGACCAAGAGTCAGACACTCAACTCACTGAGCCACCGAGGTGGCTCACTAAAGAAAAATGTTTTTAATGAATATTTAATGTCATGGAATAATGCTCCCAATTTGCCAAGTGAAACATCTGAGTGACAATAAATATGTACAGTATAACACCAATTTTTTAAAAATATAAATGTCTGGGATAAAATTCTCCAGGTTAACCCAATTTTAATTTTTATCCTAACAAAATAATCACAAATGCATTTAAAACAAGTACTCACACAGATGTTCAGTATAGAATTTATTATAATTTAAAAAATGGGATAGGTCACCTGGATGGCTGTTGGTTGAGCATTCGACTCCTGCTCAGGACATGATCTCTCAGTTCGTGAGTTCAAGCCCCACATAGGGCTCACTGTCATCAGCACAGAGCCCCCTTTGGATCCTCTGTCTTCCTCTCTCTGCCTCACCACTGCTTGCACTCTCTCAAAAATAAACAAACATTAAAAAAAAAAGAATGTAAAAAAATTAAAGTTTAAAAAGGGGTCAATTTTCTGTATGTTAACTAGAAATTAAATAAAAACCTGAAACAAAAGAAATAAATAAAATAAAAATGGTCAACTTAATGTGATAGGTCTATTTAGTGGAAAACTATACAGTCACATTGTTTGGAGAATAGTTAATGAATTGGAAAATGTTTTTAAAATGATGTCAAGTTAAATGGCACATTACCAAACTCTATATATCATAGTCCATGTTTATTGAAAAAGGATTCAAATCTATGTGTAGCTTGGTAAGAAGGAATTTCAAAATTTCAAGGATAGGGCCAACAAGTGAAGCAGAAAGAAATTATCTGGGTTATAGTTATTCTTAGGTTAGGATTAAGTCACAGATTGAAAATTTATATAGCACTCTTGCTGATTTCTAAGTTCTTTTTTAAACCACCATTGTATTAGACTTTCTGATCCAGGCTGTAAAGCAGAATCTGTCCTGGGCACTGTGGTAGATAAAGAATTCCCAGTATTACTCTCTTGGTCCCCACCCTGAGTCCTCAGTCCCAGGCTGAAGCTTCATGATGTGTGACATTTTAATGACCTACTTTAAATGTCCAATTTTTTCTTGAGCCCCACAGCTGCTACTTCCAGGTGGGGCAACTTACCAACCTCTGTCTTGGTGGTCAAGACAAACCCAGAGACCTGGCCCTGGGGCTTACAACTCATGACCCGTCCTCCATTCAGAAATGGGAGATACTTTTAGGTAGGCATTTTCTTTCCCTGTATGTGCGTAAAGATAGGCAGTGGACCTAGATAGGTCAGTAAATAAAGAGTCACTTTTATCTTAAATCCCTTTCTGTCTTCATATTTGCCCAGTATGGGAATTTTGACATTTTATTTAGATGGCTTCCCATGGTCATTCACTTGGAACAGGAGACTCTAAAGCAAGACGATAGCTCAAGTGCATAGTTTTCTACCAACCTTGTTCTGTGTATATGCTCAGTAAATAAACTTCCATTCTTGGTGACAGGAAACAAATGATCTGAATAATATGATACATCTGGAAAGCAAACATTCCTAAAATCACCCCCACACACACACACCAAATACTTCATAATATAAAAATAGTTCCCAAAGATCAAAACATACACAAAAATGAACCTCCCATAGAAAACTTGAGTATAAGGCATAAAGAGATACTAAAAGAGAACCCAAAAGGCTAATGCATATAGAAAAGAATGTTTCATCTTTCTGGTAATTAAAAAAAATAAAGCACAGTAAAATATATTTTTCGACTATCAATTTGGTATTTTAAACTAATGTTAATATTCAACCGCAGCGAGAGAGTAGTCCCACGGGTGATGTCATGTCCTAGGTGTGAGTGTAGAGAAGTCTTTCTGAAAAGCAATTTAGCAGTATGTATCAAGGAATTGCATAAGGCTTGCTTTCTTCCACCTAGTAATGAAATTCCTAGAAATCTGATACTAGGAAATATCAGTAATGTTGACAAAGACTTAAATGCAACTTTCTCATTATTATTTATAATGGCAAGGAATCAGATGCAATCTAGTTGTCCAATGAGAGACTAGTTAAACAGTGGCATGTTCATGCTACGGAATATTATGTAGCCATAAAAGCAATCATATTTGCTGGCAAACCCTTCTCCACCTTTAGGTGTCTGCTCTGTTCTTCAAGAAAGTCTTTCCAGTTAGGTGCTACCGGCCTATATTTTCTATTCCACATTGTGATACTTACCTTATTCCATAATAGTTGCTTTTTACCCGCATGTCTTCCCATTTGACTACAAAGTCCAAGACAACAAGTGCCATGTTTCTTTTCTTCTTCGCTATGTCTCCAGTGCCTGGAAAAATACCTGACTCATGGTAAGCACTCAATAAATAATTGCTAACTAAATACCAAAAACGTCAAGGAACTGCTCATGATAAAATTTGGGGTGAAGAAAATAGGAATCAAAAGTACATAAAAAAATCTGATCAAACTTAGAAGAAGATAACGAAGGAGGAGAAATTTTATTTACATATTTAGATACAAAGAAGAGGAAACAAAACTGCCTATATGTGAAGGGTGTCTGGGTGGGTGGAATGCAAGTAATTTTAAACTTCCATATTTTCCAGGGGCACCTGGGTGGCTCAGTCTGTTGAGTGTCTGACTTCGACTCAGGTCATGATCTCAGGGTTCGTGGGTTTGAGCCCCGCGTCTGGCTCCACGCTGACAGCTCAGAGCCTGGAGCCTGCTTCGCATTTTGTGCCTCCCTCTCTCTCTCTGCCCCTCCTCCCCCTCTCTCAAAAATAGAGTAAAACATAAAAAAAAATTTGTTTTAAAACTTCCATATTTTCCAAATGTTCTGCAATGAACACATAGGCACTACTTTTGTAAATGGAGGAAAATCTTTACAATTCTCCAAGTACAATGAAGAGCAAAACATTTCCAGAAATAAATTTCAATATATTTCTGATTCCCCAATTGTTTTGGTTTTTTCCCACTCTTAAATTCTTTACTTTTTATTTTTGAAAGAAAGAACAAATTTCTACAATTAGCATGGTTTTAAAAAACAAATGGAATGTGAGTAATTGGACTTTTTCTAGTCTCCTGGGAGGTGTGTGTGTGTGTGTGTGTGTGTGTGTGTGTGTGTGTTTGCCCACTAGAATTTTCTAGGTCTGAAACTAAGCTCTGTTATCACTGATATTGGCTGTTCATGACACCTACTAAGACTGGGTGTGTCTAGAAACACATCTGCACATCCTGTGAGCCAACAGCCGCCCATTGTGCCTTCTAGCTCACTATGTTTTCCAATATGCAGAAGGAGTTGTCCCAGCTGCTCTGGTTTCTAGTTTCAGAAAGGCACCAATACGACAATTTATGGGGAGAATGAAACCTTTGAAGCTGGAATAACTAAATAGTAATGCTATTATTTGAAAATAAAACAAAAACAACTTCTCCCCTAAACCATGTAGGCATAGGTTATTTGAAGTTTAATTTCCTACTTGTTATAGATAATCTGAACTATGATTTCTGATGTCATTAACTGTGATTTATTTATTCCAGTGTTTCCTCACAATACCAAATACTCATTCAAGTGCCACAAATGACAAAGGGGATTCTTAAAGGTCAAAAAGAAATTCAAGAAAAAAGAAGATGATGGAATGGGATAAAGAGCTGTGTCTAGGGATGAAGAAAGAAAACGTATGTAGGTAAAAAAAAAAAAAAAAAAAAAAAAAAAAAACCGCCATCCTGACCCATTAACAACTCAAGCCTTTTCAGAAGGAAGTCATGAACTCCAACTTTCCTATAATATTCACTCCAGCTGAGGGACAGCTTTCTGCCTCCCCGCTTAAGGAACAGCAGCCTAGTCTTCCTCCAGACTCCACCAGCCCTCCAATTGCCAGCCTTCCAAACTCTGCATGCCTGCAGGTAACCTCAGAGATTAATCAATAGGATGTAACTGGGGACCTTCATAATGTGTCAGCATTAGCCTGGCATGTTCTAGGAAGTACAGGAAAGAATGCTCAGTCCTTCACGGGTGCTCAGCAGTCCTGGGACAGCTGGAACCGTGCAGCTGTTTGGTGGGTGGAAGGAAGCCCTCCCTATGACCATATCTGGCTCCACTCCATAGGCCCCGAACGCTTCTCCCTGCTTCTGAACCGGCTGCTGTAGTTCCAACTGTAACGGTCTCTATGATCAAGAGATGTAAACATCCGTGAAGTAGGAAAAGAGGCTGTGTGGGTGGTGAATAGTTCAGGCTCTTCATTCGGGGGAGTGATCTTAACAACTTTATTGTGCTTTCTATGTCATTCTCTTCAAGATTTATTAAGTATATTGTTAGCCTTTTTGGAGGACAGTAACAAAACTCTTAAAATGAAAACAAAAATTTACTAATTTGGCCCAGGAAATACTCTTCTAGAAAATTATTCTAAGGGAATAAGTAGTGCACAAATATTTATGTACAAGGATATTCACCAAAGTGTTATTTGCAATACCAAAGTATGAGAAACAATCTATGAAGCTTGATTAAATAAATATGATACATAGATCGAACAAAGTATTAATGATCTATTACATACTATTATGCAGTTATAATATTAACTTAGAAAGAGGCTGAAATTTAGGCTGAAAACAGGATGCACACTATGACCCCGTTAATTTCAATCATATACGTTGAAGAGAGTCTAGAAGGTTCTACACCCAAATAGTAGCAATATTATCTCTGACAGTATCATGGGTAAACACCACTCTCTTCTTTATATCTTTCTATAATGACTGAATGAAGTATAAAATAAATTTTTTTTACATTTATTTATTTTTAAGAAACAGAGTGAGACAAAGCGTATGCGGGGGAGGGGCAGAGAGAGAAGGAGACACAGAATCTGAAGCAGGCTCCAGGCTCTAAGCAAGCGGTCAGCACAGAGCCTGATGTGGGGCTCAAACCCACGAACTGTGAGACTGTGACCCGAGCTGAAGTCGGACGCTCAACCGACAGAGCCACCCAGGCGCCCCTTAATGAAGTATAAAATAAAGCAAATGAAAAAAGGATCCAGGGCTTGAGTTCAAGCCCAGCGTTGGGCTCTCTGCTGACAGCTCAGAGCTTGGAGCCTGCTTCGGATTCTGTGTCTCCCTCTCTCTCTGCCCCTCCCCCACTCATGCTGTCTCTGTCTGTCTCTGAAAAATAAACAACAAAAAAGAAAAAGGAAAAAGGATCCACCCCTGCCTTTTAGGACACAGGAAGATTTTATTAGAATGATAATCCAAGTAGCTTACTATCCCAATTTTCTGTGTAACATCACATCTCTGTCTGTACTGGGATGCATCATGGTCCTGTGCTTAAGTTTGAACTAAGCAGGAGATGTACAAATACGACACAGTTTATTTTCCAACTTACTGGCACTGCTAACTCAGGAAATCATTCTGACTACAAGCTGAATAAAATCAGTCCAAATAGCATTAGCATCTTACCTCCATGCTGTCAGAACATGCCCATAATCTTCTAACTGCAATCTGGCACCCTCATGGATGAATAGTTCTATTCATCACAAGACTCTTATTCAGGGATTAAATATACATGGCATGGCTACCACCACCACCTCCTCTCATAACCATGGCAGACATCATTAATCACACTTTGTCCTGTGAACCCAGATGTGGCCTCACAATCTTTTCCAACACAGCTGTGCTCCAGGCAGCCCCTATCAATCATTTATTTCAATTCAAGTTGAAACCTATTAGCCATATCTGCTCTGATTACTCTGGCTGGAACATTATTATTCCTTTGACTGGTTCCCAGGACTATGGAGTAGAAAGCATGACCTCTTTCTTTCCTTAATGATCTCTCTTCCCCTTAAAATGTTTAGAACTTAGAAAGGTGTCACTGACATAAGGTTAATTCTCTAAGCAGCATGTTTTAAAAAGCCTCCATCCCTGAACCACATTAAAGACCGTCTCTTTTCAAGATCTTCAAGAATTACAGGATGAAAAGGTGAACCTAGCCTCCTCGTGGTGACTGCATTTATATTCCACACAAAATAAGAGAATGTGGAAAGCACTCACAACCATTAACAGAAAGTAGAACCTGGGAAGGAGTGTGGCAGACTAGAATGGACATGGCTGACTTACATGAAACCACAGCAATAAAGGAATAACTTCTGTATTCAGTATCCATAAAAATTATACTTCTTCCAAAATTTTGTCTGAGGAAGGCATTGTGAAATCTCAAACAGGGAACTTCCACTTGTGAGCAGACAAATTCCAGCCTTATAGAAATAATCATTTCAGAGCCTAGATCGATATGACAGATTAGTCACGTATTTCTAACCTCCAGCCTCAAATCACAAGAAACACACACACACACACACACAATCAGCCCTAGGAAAGTAGAAATAGTATGTTATTGTACTCCAGAAATTTTGAAGAAATCCTGAAAAAACAAAGATGATGTAATCTCATTGGTAGAAGAAACCACAGCCCACATCATGGAGACCAACTATAACTAAGAAAGTGGGGGTGCTTTAGGAGGAACTCCAAAATGGAAAAATAATAAAAAGGCAGAGACAAAACATCAAATAAATACTGTAAGAAAAGTTCCCAAAGCTGAATAAAAGTACATGTGTTCAGACTGAAAGAACCCACAGAACACTAAACGGATTGAAACAGATCTATCTTGATGAAATTTTAGAGTACCAAGGATCAAGAGAAAGTTTCCAGAGTGAGTGAGATGATGTACATTGACAATCGATTGGGTATCAAATTGACATTAGAAGCACTGAATGTTAAAAGGCACTAGAAAATCTCAATTTTTAAAAAAATTTTTAAATGTTTATTTATTCTTGAGAGAGAGAGCGAGCAGGGGAGGGGCAGAGAGAGAGAGAGAGGGAGACACAGAATCCAAAGCAGTCTCCAGGCTTCGAGCTGTCAGCACAAGTCACAAACCATGAGATCATGACCTGAGACGAAGTTGGACACTCAACCAACTGAGCCACCCAGGCACCCCCAAAATCTCAATTTTTAAGGGGAAAATATTTTGAGCAGAGTTATTTTGTTCCTAAAAAACTAAGATTTGAGTTAAAGGGCAACAAGAAAATGACAATTTTAACGGCAAAAAGCTCTTGTTGCATTAAAGAATTTATACGGGGATTAAAGTTTTAAAATGTTGAGGTGGTTGGGAAATTGTATTTAGTCTGAGGGAAAGAAGGATTTGATTGCTTTTGAAATAATTCTCAAGAGAACTTTCAACGAAACTACTAAAGATGTACATTTTAGAAAGGAAAAGAAATAGAGCAAAGATAGACTTTTCAACAAATAGTGCTGGAACAATTAGACACTGACATGTGAAAAAGGGAATCTTGTATAGACCTTATACCCTTCACAAAAATCAACTCAAAATGGATCACAGACCTAAATGTAAAATGCAAAAATATAAAATTCCTAGAACACAGGAGAAAACCTAGATGAATTTGGGTATGACCATGACTTTTTCAGTAACAACACCAAAGACACGATCTATGATCCACAAAAGAAACAATTGACACGGTGGGCTTCATTAAAATGTAACACTGCAGTTCTGCAAAAGACAAAATCAAGAGAATGAGAAGACAACCAGAGACTGGGAGAAATATTTATAAAAGACACATCTGAGGGGCGCCTGGGTGGCTCAGTCGGTTAAGCATCTGACTTTGGCTCAGGTCATGATCTCATGGTTCGTGGGTTCCAGCCCCGCGTTGGGCTCTGTGCTGACAGCTCGGAGCCTGGAGCCTGCTTCTAATTCTGTGTCTCCCTCTCTCTCTGCCCTCCCCTGCTCAGGCTGTCTCCCTCTGTCTCTCAAAAGTAAATAAATGTAAAAAAAAAAAAAAAGACACAACTGATAAAGGTCTGTTATCCAAAATGTACAAAGAACACTTCAAATGCAACAAAAGCAACAGCAACAACAAAAAAACAACCAGATTTAAAAAGGAGCCGAAGACCTGAGAAGACACCCCACCAAAGAAGATACACAGATGGAAAATCAGTGTGTTAAAAGATGCCCCCCACCCCCGCATCATAGGCCATCAGGGAAATACAAATGAAAAAGACAAGGAGACGCCATTAGAAGTCTATTAGGTGGCCAAAGCCCACAGCAGTAACAACATCAAATGCTGGAGAGGTTGTGGAGCAATGGAAACTCTCGTTCACTGCTGGTGAAAATACAAAACGGTAAACACTTTGGAAGACAGTTTGATGGTTTCTCACAAAAGTAAACACACTCTTACCATATGATCCAGCAACTGCATCCCTTGAAATGTACCCAAAGGAGTTGGAAATTTACGTTCACACAAAGACCTCTATGTGAATGTTTATTGCAGCTTTCTTCATAATTGCCAAATCTTGGAAGCAACCAAGATGTCCTTCAATGTCCAGGGGAATGTATAAGCACACTCTGGTGCATCCAGGCAATGGGATATTACTCATAAAAAGGAAGGAGTTATCAAGCCATGAAAAGACACGGAAGAAATGTAAAAGCATATTGCTAAGTAAGAGAAGCCAATCTGAAAAGGTTACATACTGTATGATTCAAACAATATGACTTTCTGAAAAGGCAAAACTTTGAAGATAGTAAAAAAATCAGAGGGGATGAATAGGCAGAGCACAAAGGGTTTTTAGGGCAGTGCAAATACTGTGTATGATACTACAATGATGGATACAGGTCATTACACTTTTGTCTGAACTCATAGCATGTACAACACCAAGAGTGAAACCTAATGTAAACTGTGGCCTTGGGTGATTGTGATGTGTCAGTGTAGGTTCACCAGTTGTAACAGCCATACCACTGTGGTGAGGGTGTTGATAATGGGGTAAGCTACGCATGTGTAGGGGCAGGGGTTATATGGGAAATCTCTGGACCTTCCTTTTAACTCTGCTGTGAACATAAAACTGCTCTAAGTGAATCAAGTCTTTATATATATTATATATATAATGTATAGACACAATTAAGTAATACTATATAATATATAATGCTATATATAACATTATTATATACATATATATTGTATATATGTATTACATTGTATATATCTATGTGTGTGTGTATATATATATATATATATATTGAGGATAACTTCATATTTAGCAGCTTAGTTAAACAGCAGCAAGAAGTTATTACCCTCTGATATCTGTCTAGTAACTTATGTGAAATGAGTCAGTTTTGAAGTCCAGTTTCCTATCTGTGGAATTTTGGGTTTTGCACTCTTAGCTAATATGGCAAGTGATCTGCCCTTGTCCCCCTTTACATGGGAAGGGCAAAGGGCAAGCAAACAGACCTACTTCCCTACAGATTCCTCATTGTCACCAGAATAACTGGCTTCCTATGAGGTTGTACGAAGTCGCCTTTCATTTATGGAATTAGGGGACAGGAAAGGGCACTGTTTATCTTACACGGCAGTAGAGTATTGGCTTCCTTGGATAACTGCATAGAATGGTTGTTTGTATGCTGTATCTCCCATTCCCTGAAGTACACAGAGTGTTTAACTCAGTCTTTCACTTACAGTAGTTTCCTGCCTCCAAACTATGTAAACAGGCGGATGGTCCAAAGGAATCATGAGGTGATCTTCTCGTAAAAATAAGAACAGTTAGGTTTGTGTCCATAGTGCTTCACATAATTCTGATTTAACCCTCACAAACAGCCTTGTGAGACAAGAAGGATAGATACAATTATTATCTATTATTTTACCGAAGAATAATTTGAGGATCAGAGCATTTAATGAAACACCCAAACATTTAGCAAGTCAATCAATCGGTCTGGCTTAGTGAGCGCCTCCTGTGTGTCAGCATGTCGTGTTCTGAACAGGGTCCAAAAGGCGGATAAGTCCCTCAACTGGGAGTATGGGGGCTTACAAGGGGAGACATGTGGTTGACATGTGTCATAAGCATGTATCAGTCTGTGGGTGCTGCTATAACAAAATACCACAGACTGGGTGGCTCATCAACAGCTAAAATTTACTTCTCACAGTTCTGGAGATTGGAAGGAAAAAATCAGGGTGCCTGTGTGGTTGTGGTCTTCTACACCACAGACTTCTCTCTGTGCCCTTCATAGTGGAAGGGGTAAGGGTCTCCCTGGAGCCTCCTCAATAAAGGCACTAATCCCACTCATGAGGGCTCCACCCTCATGATTTAAGCACCTCCCAAAGTCCCCACCTCCCTAGAACCTTCACCTTTGGGGGTTAGGATTTCAACACATGAATTTGGAAAGGGGCACATTCAGAGCACAGCTGTAAGTGCAGATAACGTAATGTCAGTGCTGGTCATGGCCGTGGAGACAAGAAACTAGTAATGTTGCACAGAACTCTGGCTGCGACTAGTAAGGGCTTCTGCTTTGGCTCTGGTGGAGATGAGGAAGTGCTGTGAACTGAGTCCTGAGTGTGGAGAAGGAAGCTGGCATGTAAACTGAGGGACTAGCAGAGCAACAAACACCTTAAGTAAGACAGCAGTGAACTTGGCATGTTAGAGAGGTAGAACAAAGGACCAATTTACATGAGGTATGATGAGAAAAAGGAGGTTAGCAAGAAATGAGGTCTGAGGGATGGGTAGTGGTCAATCACGTAGGGCTTTGTAGACCACAGTAAGGAGTCTGGGTTTTATTCTCAGTGTAAGGAGAAGTTTTTGTGTTTTTATAAAACATTTTTTTTCAAGCACATATTGCATATCAGAAAATTCACCTATCTCAAGGGTGCAATTCAATGATTTTTAAATGTTTAAACTGAAGGACACAATCATCACCATAAATCAATTTTTTTGCCATAAATCAATTTCAGATCATTCCCATATTTCCAGTATGATTCTTCATGGCTCACTTACAGTTATTCCCTGTTCCCACCTTCAGCCCTATCCGACTGCTAATCTACTTTCTGCCTCTTTAAATTTGCCTTTTCTTGGGGCGCCTGGGTGGCTCAGTCGGTTAAGCGTCTGACTTCAGCTCACGTCACGATCTCGCGGTCCGTCACGATCTCGCGGTCCGTCACAATCTCGCGGTCCGTGAGTTCGAGCCCCGCGTCAGGCTCTGGGCTGATGGCTCAGAGCCTGAAGCCTGCTTCCATTCTGTGTCTCCCCCTCTCTCTGTCCCTCCCCCGTTCATGCTCTGTCTCTCTCTGTCTCAAAAATAAATAAAACGTTAAAAAGTAATAATAATAAAATAAATTTGCCTTTTCTGGAAATTTCCTATAAATGGAAACATACAATATATAGTTTCTTGTGTCTTGCTTGTTTCACTTGGCATGTTTTTGAGGTTCCATAGCACATGTCAGTAGTTTGCTCCTCTTTATTGCTGAATAGTGTTCCACTGTATGCATGTGTTACCATTTGTTTATGTATTTACCTGTAAATAAATATGTAGGTTGTTCCAGTTTTTAGCTACTATGAATGATGGTGCTATGAATAGTTACATGCAAATCTCTTAGTGGAAAAATGTTCTCATTCCTCTGGGGCAGATACCTAGAAGTGGAATTGCTAGGTGGTATGGTTGTTTTTTGTTTAACATTCCGAGAAACTGCAAACTGTTTTCCAGAGTGACTGTACCGTTTTATATTCTCGACAGTAAGGCATGAGGGTTCCCATTTTTCAACAAACTCAACAGCATTTGCTCTTGTGTGTTTTATTTGTGATAGACACTTTTTAGCATGTGAAATAGTATTCCTTTGTAGGCTTCTCTTGCATTTCCTTAACGACTAATGACGTTGAACATTTTTTTAAAGTTTTTTTTTTTTAAGTTTGAGAGAGAGAACGACAGAGACCACATGAATGGGGGAGGAGCAGAGAGAGAGAGGGAGAGAGAGAATCCCAAGCAGGCTCCACGCTAGCACAGAGCCCAACGTGGGGTTCAAACCCACAAAGAGTAAGATCATGATCTGAGCTGAAATCAGGAGTCGGATACTTAACTGACTGAGCCACCCAGGGGCTCTGGCAATGGAGAAGTTGTAAGCAAGGGGAACATATGATATGATGTATGCTGTAAAGCTCAATCTGGTGGCTTAATGGTGGCCAGACTATAGGCAAGATACCGGTTAAGAGCTGGTTGCAGTGATCCAGAGAGAGATGATGGCATCTTGGATTCAGGTTGTAACAATGGAGGTAGGGAGGAGTTTGAATAGAGATACATTGTGGAGGTGGAGCCAACAGAGTTGACTAAAGGATTGGATGTGGGCTGTGGGTGTGAGGCACAGAGAGGTATCTAACTGAACAACTGTGAAGGCAGTAGTGCCATTTACTGTCAAGAGGGAAGCTTATGGGGAAGCAAATACGATGGTTATGCTAGGGTTGGTAGTCAGTGCCTATTTTAGTGACATCACACTTTTGGTGTTTATTCAATATCCAAGAAGAAATGTTGAGTATATAGTTGGAAATGAGAATCTGGAGCTCCGAAGAGAGGTCTAGGGTAGAGACACAAATGTGAGAGTTATCAGCTTATGGCTAGCATTTAAAGCCTGAGGACCTAAGGAGAAACTGGAGAAAAAAGGAACAGAGAATGAAACCAAGAGGTACTTCAAAAGAGTCCCTTACAGACATCAGAGGGTAAGGCTGATACTTTGGAAGTTAGGATTTGGGTGAAAGTAAGCTAAGGGAAGCATCTAGAAATAGGTAAATTGACTACTGAGTCTATACCCATGTTGTCCAATACTGTAGTGACTAGCCCCTGTGACTAGCTGAGCACTTAAAATGTGGCTCGTCAAGATGACACGTGTTGTATGTATGAAGCACACAGTGGATTTCAAAGAATACAAAAAGGAATGTAAAATCCCATTAGGAATGTTTATATTGATTACATGTTGAAATGATAATATTTTGGATATATTGACTTACATCAAATTATTATTAAAATTAATTTCACCTGTTTCTTTGTACTTAAATGGCTACTAGAAAATTTGAAATTGCATATGTGGCTCACATTCCATTTCTCCTTCTTTTTCACTTTCTATTTCTATTGGACTGGGCGAACGGTCTGTTCATAGTCTCATCATTATTATGGCAGTACTCTTGAATGTATATGAGAATTTCATAGGCATTCACTCTAAATATTTCTTAAGGCATAGGTCATGTCCACAACATCAAGAAAACTGCTAATGTGTTGCATATTTTCAATATGTATTTATGTTGTGCAGATAAACCTATCTTTTAGCAAAGACAATGCCACATGGATCATTTGAGCCTCGCTGAACTGGGAACCTGTTGAAATGGAGGTATCATATCCTTGATATTTGTGATGCTGAAGATGTCCTTGCTGACTGCAAAGGAATTTCAATCAAATAAATCCTTTCTTCCATCTGGTGATACACAACTTGATTAAATGAAAAGAAACTTAATTATTTAATAAGGTCAAATATGAGTTAAAATTATTTGATCTTTTCCTTTTCATTTATGAGTTTCTTAATATACTACAAAAATCAGTTACATCATATTCTCTTCCCATTGATAGTATATCAAGAGTTTCCTTTTAGAAATAGAAAAGTTCCCTTTCCGGGCGCCTGGGTGGCTCAGTCGGTTGAGCGTCCGACTTCGGCTCAGGTCACGATCTCGCGGTCAGTGAGTTCGAGCCCCGCGTCAGGCTCTGGGCTGATGGCTCAGAGCCTGGAGACTGCTTCCGATTCTGTGTCTCTCTCTCTCTCTCTGCCCCTCCCCCGTTCATGCTCTGTCTCTCTCTGTCTCAAAAATAAATAAATAAATAAATGTTAAAAAAAAAATTAGAAAAGTTCCCTTTCGTTAGAAATCACAGAGATAAACTATGCAGATGTAATTTGGCAAACTTTCCCTACTTTTTCATCTGCCTCCAATGAATAAGGTCATTTGAACAGAGAAATTCCCTCAAGGCATATAGCCACACTATTTTTTTATGTTTTACAAGATGGATAACTGGATAGATTTTATACAGACCTCAATGAGAATTTTTGTGATCTCAACAGAGAAATTTCCCTAGTACTTATGATTAAAATATCCAATCAAGAGGTATAGTAATAGTCCATGCATCTAGTTCATTGAAGACTTGGTTGGCTGTTTCACAGTAGTAAATTTTCTTTATAGCTAAGCTTTGTATAGGTTGCTTCTTGTAGCATTAAGTTTTCCTTTCTAGAAAAAGTTGCCACACAGTTTGCCTGACTGGCAGAGCATGCTAAATACCCTTTCATCCTCACTGGGTATCTCAGACAAGCCACATGTTGTAAAGGACTATTGAGGTTGTCTACAGACTAGGCAGTCTGGTCCTACTATGCCATTAACTTCTCCTGTGATTCAAGGAGTAATAGCCCTCTCTGGGCTTTGGCTTCCTTGCCAGCCCAACGAAAGCAACATTCTAGATCAGTAGCTCTTAAAGAAACTTCAGCATGTAGCAGATGGCTTGTTAAGACACAAACTGCCCAGTCCTACTCCCCAGAGTTTCAGATCCAATAGGTCTGAGCAGGGCCCTGAGAATGTGCATTTCTGATCAATTCCAAGGTGATTCTGATGTTGGTTTAGGGACCACCCTGAGAACCGCTCATCATCTCTGCCATGTTCTTGTAGCTCAGCTTTCTGTGATTTTGTCTGCTGAGAGGTTATTTGTTGGTTGGCTTACTTAATGCAGAGACTCTCTAAAGATTTCAGACAGTCTGATAACTCTAAAATAGGCTTTCATAAAGCAGAACTGTCATCACAAATTCAGGCATCTCTAATTTTGAAAAAATGGAAACTAGATTATTTTATTAGCATTCTGAGATTGTATATAAAAATAAACTTTGCAGTTTGGAGAGAAGATAAGTCAGTATTAATTTCTTTTCTCAATATACCAATTACTGCTTATCCATCTAACCATTACATTTCAGCTGAAATACAAATTTGGGAAAACATGTAGACAGACTGCTTAATCACTCCCTGCACGAAATTCTCTGATGTAATAGGTTTTCTCCTTGGGTCACTTCAGCAATATGCAATCATGTTTTATTTTTCATTTCTGTTGCAGTAAAGCTGAGAATCAAAAAGAGGATTTAAAATAGCCATAAAACCATCCTTATTAATTCAAATATTTGCAATGGGAATTAGCCAGGTAATGTGTTTTAGTGTTTTAACTGTAAACCAAAGAGTATGCTTTTCCCATATTAGACGCAGAATCTAGTTTTTGGTACAATGTATATGCTTCAAAATGTCCTAAATAATGATTGAAAACTTCAGGGAAGTGAATGCTAACTATTAATCTGTTAGGGACTTGCTAGTTAGAGCTAGAGAAATCATTGGTGCTCACTTAATGTGTTTCTTTATTTGTGAGATAGGAATAGTTTTCCTTCTATATTAGTATTTCTTCAGGTCATACTTAATTGTAAGTAGTATATTTACCCAAGTTGTTGACTGAAAAGTGCCGTATTGCCTATCGAAGCAGGTTGTTTTTCACCACGAGTCTAGCTTCTGAAGATGCAGGTGCCCACAGAGGTAAAGGAAGGAAGTGTCACCAGCCTCTCCAGCCAGCTGCAGATGAATATTGTGGCCAACTCACCTCACTTCCAAGTCTTGAGCTATAATGATCACCAGCATCAGATATTGTCA
Source organism: Panthera uncia (assembly GCF_023721935.1). Taxonomy (NCBI): domain Eukaryota; kingdom Metazoa; phylum Chordata; class Mammalia; order Carnivora; family Felidae; genus Panthera; species Panthera uncia. Next base: position 48,995,693 of record NW_026057577.1, on the reverse strand, counting down.
AGAAGTGCCTCTCTGAATAGATTTAAAACACAATATTCGATGCTTGCCAGGGCCCAGTTAATAGGAGTGAAAGCTGATATATCGTTTCTGGAGAGCAGTTTGGCAGGAATCATCACAATTTGTAGAAATTGACTTCCTTTAATTCAGTAATCCCCCTTCTAGGAATCCATTCCCAGGAAATATCAGAGATACTGACAAAGATTTGTATGCACGGAGAGTTACTGCAATACTATTAGTAACACAGGAAAAAATAAAAAAAAAAAAAGAAAACATCCTAAGTCACCAATAACAGAGGGATGGTTAAATAAATTATGGGTCATCAGAATTTCTTCCAAATTAGTTTGGAAGAATTTTCAATGACAGGAAAATGCTCTCGCCATAACGTAAGTGAGAGGAAAAGCCCAGATGAAAACCTATAAAATCAGGTCATTTCAGGATGAAAGTGTTGTATCAGCTTGGTTAAGGTGGGAACTGTACGTCCCAGAACTATGATTTTTGTTCCCTATCTGGGTTGTAGCTGGCCAAAACAAGAACTTCTATGAGATTCAGAAGGCAAAAGTGACAAAGCTGCCATTGCTTTCTGAAAGTGTTTCTGGTCAGATATAGCAAAGGACACATTGTCTAATGGGTTCCAGCTCTTCTCTCAACATCCAGCACTTCCTGTTTCCAGTCTTGAGGACAACCCAGTGGTGGTCTCAGATGCAGCATCAGCGCCTTGTCTGTAGATCCGTAGAAGACAAAACCACACAGAGGCAACAGCTTTCAAGAGACTTCTTCACAAATGCTGCCTAAGTGATCTCACTTTGTGGCATCTGTTTCCTCTTGCTCCTATAATGAATTGCCACAAACTTAATGACTTTAAGCAAAACAGATTTATTCTCTTGTAGGTGCAGAGGCCAAATGTCCAAAATCAGTTTCACTAAGCATAACCCAACAAGTTTGCAGGACTGGTTCCTTTGTGAGGTTGTAGGGGAGAATCTGTTTCCTTGCCTTTCTTAGCTTCTGGAGGCCTCTTGCATTCCTTAGCTCATAACCCCTTCCTCACTCTGAAGTTTGAAGAGAGAAAGGTACATTTGGAACGGTCCTTGTGCAGAACAAGAGAGTGGCTGGAGTACTGTGGTGTTTTCACGGTGTGGCGAGCTCAGGTGAGCAGCATCAGTCAGCCTGGATCTGTGATTTTCTCAAGTTTCATTCAATAGCCAGGGTGCCCAGAAGCAAAGGTAGATGATAAGGCCACTCCAAGTTGGGGTTTCCTAAGCAGGTGAGAAGGAAAGTCAATGGGGCAAAGGAGTTGAAGAACTCCAGTGCAATTTCTCTCCTTGGTCTCCATGCTTCAGAGGAGGAAGTAGAAGCACGGGGAATTGGTGTGACTTACCCAAAGCCATAGGACTGGCAGGGGTAGACCTAAACCCAGGTCTCCTTAACAGAAGAGTAGTGCTGTTCTCCTGCAGTAGAGTGAAGGGCTGCTCTAAGTATGGTCTCCTCATCAAGTCGGGATCACCTGGGGAGCCAGGTGGAGCCTGCTGATTAAAATGCAGATTTATAAACCCTGACTGAGATTTAACAAGCACTCCCAGGGATTCTGAAGCATAATAAGGTTTATGAATTGCTAAGATAGAGCAGAGTCATTGTCTTGTGGAGAGAACACAATAGCAGAAAAATGGCAGGGAGAGCAAGGGAGTTAGGGGACAGTTTAATAGCGAGAAACAACATATATGAACTTCTGGAATAAGAGGGGTGGGGAAGACGAGTTGGCACTGAATGATGGTCAATAGACACCACGTTGAGTAGATCTGCAGGGATGCAGTGGATTTATGTTAACAATAAGCAAGACAATATGGAGGAAGACCAAAGACAACCCTCCCTTTTTGCCACAGCATTTTCCTTCTGTTGTTAAAGTCTTGAGAATATTCATAATCCAAGTAGTATCTATGCTTCTAAGTAAGGCCAAGGGACATTCAATATCCTCTCAGTTTTCCTACTGACTAAATATCAAAAGCAAATGAAACTACCACAGACTCAACAGGCTCAAATTCCAGACTTAGACTTAAGATAGGCAAGGTTCCTTGACTTGGATATTGCCAGAAAGGAAGGGTTGTGTGGCTTCAGCTGGCAGAGAGACTGTCACTGTTTCATAGGATATCAATATCCCAAACCCATGCCAACTGGTAGAAAGAACAGATATACTTTTGGGGAGGTATATGCCTCGTGGGAATTGCATTCTGAAATCTAAGCTAGAGGTGGGTTCCACACAGCAGAGATTTGAATGGAAAAGCAATCTTGTGTCCACAGAAGATCTATCAAAAATATGTAAAATCAGACACATTTATCTAAAACTCATTTGTATCTATAAAAACAGCCCAGATCCAAGGAAATATTTTTTTATATTTCTTTCTGTTTGTTTTGATCAGCTCCTGGTTTAAAAAATACTAGCAATAGTCAGTCCTGAGATATTGAACATATAATGAATGTATCTCCTCTTACATGCCCACAACTTGCAAACATCAAGGAACTGTTATCTCTTAAAAAGTTGGGTGTTTTAAGGAATATGAGGAAAAAAACCTAAAATGGTGACTTAAAGCTACCATTTATTAGTACCAAAAAATAGGCTATCAGGGACTCCAAGTCCACGTTCCGTGAAGCACTGGATATCCCAAATTACTTTCACATGTTATCAACTTGCTATAACATATGTGCCACTTTGTGTTAATAAAGTGGAGCAGTATTGGGCGCCTGGGTGGCTCAGTCGGTTAAGCGTCTGACTTCGGCTCAGGTCACGATCTCACGATCCGTGGTTTCGAGCCCTGCGTCGGGCTCTGTGCTGACAGCTCAGAGCCTGTAGCCTGCTTCGGATTCTATGTCTCCCTCTCTCTCTGCCCCTCCCCTGCTCATACTCTGTCTCTCTCTGTCTCAAAAATAAATAAAAACATTAAAAAAATTTTTTTTAAGTGGAGCTGTATTAACACTTTGTGTTAATAAATTGAGCAGTAACAGTATGATACCACTCCAAACATAGTGTGTGATTTATAAGTTTATATTTTAATACATGAATACAAAGTATCTTGAAGAAAGTTTCCAGACTGTGTTGGAGTGATCAACTTTTAAAATATAGTGTTTTTAGGGCACCTGGGTAGCTCAGTCAGTTAGGTGTCTGATTCTGGCTCAGGTCATGATCTCACGGTTCATGAGTTTGACCCCTGTGTCGGGCTCTGGACTGACAGCTCAGAGACTGGGGCCTGTTACGGATTCTCTGTCTCGTCCTC